>NW_024376620.1:0-37268 GCF_016808335.1 Panicum virgatum
CATTGGATGCTAAACTCATGATTGGTGCGTTTTGTAGTGTTTGGGTGCATTTGGATTGTTTTGTTACTGCATGAAACTCGGGTGCGAATAGACTGAACTGGTGCAAGTAATGCAAAAGTTGTGCCAGAAATTCGCTCGTAATATTTGGGCAACAAACAACCTATCCCCCCATTTTGACCTAACTCATGTTTTGGTGCGTTTCGTAGTGTTTGGGGTGCATTTGTCAATGTTTCGTTAGTACATGAAACTCGGTGGCAAACGGGTTGAAACTGGTGCAAATTAATGCACAAGTTTGTGCCCTAAAGTCGCATCGGTATTTCTTACAAAGAACGCACTCGATCCACCCCATTGGAACCAAACTCATATTCTGGAGCATTTTGTAGTGTTTCGGTGCATTTGGTAATGTTTCATTACTACAAACGGAACTCGGTGCAAAATGGGTTGAACTAGTGCAATTAATGGAGAAGTTCGTGCCACGAAATCGCATCAGAGTTTTTTTGCAACGAACGCACCCGATCCACCCCATTGGACGCTAAACTCATGAATGGTGTGTTTTGGAGTGTTTGGGTGCATTTTGGATTGTTTCGTTACAGCATGAAACTCGGTGCGAAATAGGCTGAACTGGTGCAATTAATGCAAAAGTTCGTGCCACGAACTCGCATCGGAATTTTTGGCAACGAACGCACGCGATCCACCACATTGGACCCTAGACTCATGTTTTGGTGTGTTTTCGTAGTGTTTGGGTGCATTTGTCATTGTTTCGTTACTACATGAAACTCGGTGCAAAACGGGTTGAACTGGTGCAATTAATGCACATGTTTGTGCCATGAAGTCGCATCGGAATTTTTCGCAAAGAACACACTCGATCCACCCCATTGGAACCAAACTCATGTTCTGGAGCATTTCGTAGTGTTTCGGTGCATTTGGCAATGTTTTGTTACTACACGGAACTCGGTGCAAAATGGGTTGAACTAGTGCAATTAATGAAGAAGTTCGTGCCACGAAATTGCATCAGAGTTTTTTCGCAATGAACGCACCCGATCCACCTCATTGGACGCTAAACTCAGGAATTCGGTTTGTTTTGTAGTGTTTGGGTGCATTTTGGATTGTTTCGTTACTGCATGAAACTCGGTGCGAAATAGGCTGAACTGGTGCAATTAATGCAAAAGTTTGTGCCACGAACTCGCATCAGAATTTTTGGCAACGAACACACGCGATCCACCCCATTGCACCCTAAACTCATGTTTTGGTGTGTTTTCGTAGTGTTTGGGTGCATTTGTCAATGTTTCAGTTACTACATGAAACTCGGTGCAAAACGAGTTGAACTGGTGCAATTTAATGCACAAGTTTGTGCCATAAAGTCGCATCAGAATTTTTCGCAAAGAACGCACTCGATCCACCCCATTGGAACCAAACTCATGTTCCGGAGCATTTTGTAGTGTTTCAGTGCATTTGGCAATGTTTCGTTACTACACGGAACTCGGTGCAAAATGGGTTGAACTAGTGCAATTAATGAAGAAGTTCGTGCCACGAAATCGCATCAGAGTTTTTCGCATTGAACGCACCCGATCCAACGCATTGGATGCTAAACTCATGAATTGGTGCGTTTTGTAGTGTTTGGGTGCATTTTGGATTGTTTTGTTACTGCATGAAACTCGGTGCGAAATAGGCTGAACTGGTGCAAGTAATGCAAAAGTTCGTGCCACGAACTCGCATCGGAATATTTGGCAACGAACACACGCGATCCACCCCATTTGACCCTAAACTCATGTTTTGGTGCGTTTTCGTAGTGTTTGGGTGCATTTGTCAATGTTTCGTTATTACATGAAACTCGGTGCAAAACGGGTTGAACTGGTGCAATTAATGCACAAGTTTGTGCCCTAAAGTCGCATCGGTCATTTCTTACAAAGAACGCACTCGATCCACCCCATTGGAACCAAACTCATATTCTGGAGCATTTTGTAGTGTTTCGGTGCATTTGGTAATGTTTCATTACTACACGGAACTCGGTGCAAAATGGGTTGAACTAGTGCAATTAATGGAGAAGTTCGTGCCACGAAATCGCATCAGAGTTTTTTGCAACGAACGCACCCGATCCACCCATTGGACGCTAAACTCATGAATTGGTGTGTTTTGGAGTGTTTGGGTGCATTTGGATTGTTTCGTTACAGCATGAAACTCGGTGCGAAATAGGCTGAACTGGTGCAATTAATGCAAAAGTTCGTGCCACGAACTCGCATCGGAATTTTTGGCAACGAACGCACGGGATCCACCACATTGGACCCTAGACTCATGTTTTGGTGTGTTTTCGTAGTGTTTGGGTGCATTTGTCATTGTTTCGTTACTACATGAAACTCGGTGCAAAACGGGTTGAACTGGTGCAATTAATGCACATGTTTGTGCCATGAAGTCGCATCGGAATTTTTCGCAAAGAACACACTCGATCCACCCCATTGGAACCAAACTCATGTTCTGGAGCATTTCGTAGTGTTTCGGTGCATTTGGCAATGTTTCGTTACTACACGGAACTCGGTGCAAAATGGGTTGAACTAGTGCAATTAATGAAGAAGTTCGTGCCACGAAATTGCATCAGAGTTTTTCGCATTGAACGCACCCGATCCACCTCATTGGACGCTAAACTCATGAATTGGTTTGTTTTGTAGTGTTTGGGTGCACTTTGGATTGTTTCGTTACTGCATGAAACTCGGTGCGAAATAGGCTGAACTGGTGCAAGTAATGCAAAAGTTCGTGCCATGAACTCGCATCAGAATTTTTGGCAACGAACACACGCGATCCACCCCATTTGACCCTAAACTCATGTTTTGGTGCGTTTTCGTAGTGTTTGGGTGCATTTGTCAATGTTTCGTTACTACATGAAACTAGGTGCAAAACGAGTTGAACTGGTGCAATTAATGCACAAGTTTGTGCCATAAAGTCGCATCAGAATTTTTCGCAAAGAACGCACTCGATCCACCCCATTGGAACCAAACTCATGTTCCGGAGCATTTTGTAGTGTTTCAGTGCATTTGGCAATGTTTCGTTACTACACGGAACTCTGTGCAAAATGGGTTGAACTAGTGCAATTAATGAAAAAGTTCGTGCCACGAAATCGCATCAGAGTTTTTCGCATTGAACGCACCCGATCCAACGCATTGGATGCTAAACTCATGAATTGGTGCGTTTTGTAGTGTTTGGGTGCATTTTGGATTGTTTTGTTACTGCATGAAACTCGGTGCGAAATAGGCTGAATCTGGTGCAAGTAATGCAAAAGTTCGTGCCACGAACTCGCATCGGAATATTTGGCAACGAACACACGCGATCCACCCCATTTGACCCTAAACTCATGTTTTGGTGCGTTTTCGTAGTGTTTGGGTGCATTTGTCAATGTTTCGTTATTACATGAAACTCGGTGCAAAACGGGTTGAACTGGTGCAATTAATGCACAAGTTTGTGCCCTAAAGTCGCATCGGTATTTCTTACAAAGAACGCACTCGATCCACCCCATTGGAACCAAACTCATATTCTGGAGCATTTTGTAGTGTTTCGGTGCATTTGGTAATGTTTCATTACTACACGGAACTCGGTGCAAAATGGGTTGAACTAGTGCAATTAATGAAGAAGTTCGTGCCACGAAATCGAATCAGAGTTTTTTGCAACGAACGCACCCGATCCACCACATTGGACCCTAGACTCATGTTTTGGTGTGTTTTCGTAATGTTTGGGTGCATTTGTCATTGTTTCGTTACTACATGAAACTCGGTGCAAAACGGGTTGAACTGGTGCAATTAATGTACATGTTTGTGCCATGAAGTCGCATCAGAATTTTTGCAAAGAACACACTCGATCCACCCCATTGGAACCAAACTCATGTTCTGGAGCATTTCGTAGTGTTTCGGTGCATTTGGCAATGTTTCGTTACTACACGGAACTCGGAGCAAAATGGGTTGAACTAGTGCAATTAATGAAGAAGTTCGTGCCACGAAATCGCATCAGAGTTTTTCGCATTGAACGCACCCGATCCAACGCATTGGATGCTAAACTCATGAATTGGTGCGTTTTGTAGTGTTTGGGTGCATTTTGGATTGTTTTGTTACTGCATGAAACTCGGTACGAAATAGGCTGAACTGGTGCAAGTAATGCAAAAGTTCGTGCCACGAACTCGCATCAGGAATTTTTGGCAACGAACGCACGCGATCCACCACATTGGACCCTAGACTCATGTTTTGGTGTGTTTTCGTAGTGTTTGGGGGCATTTGTCATTGTTTCGTTACTACATGAAACTCGGTGCAAAACGGGTTGAACTGGTGCAATTAATGCACATGTTTGTGCCATGAAGTCGCATCGGAATTTTTTGCAAAGAACACACTCGATCCACCCCATTGGAACCAAACTCATGTTCTGGAGCATTTCGTAGTGTTTCGGTGCATTTGGCAATGTTTCGTTACTACACGGAACTCGGTGCAAAATGGGATTGAACTAGTGCAATTAATGAAGAAGTTCGTGCCACGAAATTCGCATCAGAGATTTTCGCAATGAACACACCCGATCCACCTCATTGGACGCTAAACTCAGGAATTCGTGTGTTTTGTAGTGTTTGGGTGCATTTTGGATTGTTTCGTTACTGCATGAAACTCGGTGCGAAATAGGCTGAACTGGTGCAAGTAATGCAAAAGTTCGTGCCACGAACTCGCATCAGAATTTTTGGCAACGAACACACGCGATCCACCCCATTGCACCCTAAACTCATGTTTTGGTGCTGTTTTCGTAGTGTTTGGGTGCATTTGTCAATGTTTCGTTACTACATGAAACTCGGTGCAAAACGAGTTGAACTGGTGCAATTAATGCACAAGTTTGTGCCATAAAGTCGCATCAGAATTTTTCGCAAAGAACGCACTCGATCCACCCCATTGGAACCAAACTCATGTTCCGGAGCATTTTGTAGTGTTTCAGTGCATTTGGCAATGTTTCGTTACTACACGAACTCGGTGCAAAATGGGTTGAACTAGTGCAATTAATGAAGAAGTTCGTGCCACGAAAATCGCATCAGAGTTTTTCGCATTGAACGCACCCGATCCAACGCATTGGATGCTAAACTCATGAATTGGTGCGTTTTGTAGTGTTTGGGTGCATTTTGGATTGTTTTGTTACTGCATGAAACTCGGTGCGACATAGGCTGAACTGGTGCAAGTAATGCAAAAGTTCGTGCCACGAACTCGCATCGGAATATTTGGCAACGAACACACGCGATCCACCCCATTTGACCCTAAACTCATGTTTTGGTGCGTTTTCGTAGTGTTTGGGTGCATTTGTCAATGTTTCGTTATTACATGAAACTCGGTGCAAAACGGGTTGAACTGGTGCAATTAATGCACAAGTTTGTGCCATAAAGTCGCATCAGAATTTTTCACAAAGAACGCACTCGATCCACCCCATTGGAACCAAACTCATGTTCCTGGAGCATTTTGTAGTGTTTCAGTGCATTTGGCAATGTTTCGTTACTACACGGAACTCGGTGCAAAATGGGTTGAACTAGTGCAATTAATGAAGAAGTTCGTGCCACGAAATTGCATCAGAGTTTTTCGCAATGAACGCACCTGATCCACCTCATTGGACGCTAAACTCAGGAATTCGTTTGTTTTGTAGTGTTTGGGTGCATTTTGGATTGTTTCGTTACTGCATGAAACTCGGTGCGAAATAGGCTGAACTGGTGCAATTAATGCAAAAGTTTGTGCCACGAACTCGCATCAAAATTTTTGGCAACGAACACACGCGATCCACCCCATTGCACCCTAAACTCATGTTTTGGTGTGTTTTCGTAGTGTTTGGGTGCATTTGTCAATGTTTCATTACTACATGAAACTCGGTGCAAAACGAGTTGAACTGGTGCATTTAATGCACAAGTTTGTGCCATAAAGTCGCATCAGAATTTTTTGCAAAGAACGCACTCGATCCACCCCATTGGAACCAAACTCATGTTCCGGAGCATTTTGTAGTGTTTCAGTGCATTTGGCAATGTTTCGTTACTACACGGAACTTGGTGCAAAATGGGTTGAACTAGTGCAATTAATGAAGAAGTTCGTGCCACGAAATCGCATCAGAGTTTTTCGCATTGAACGCACCCGATCCAACTGCATTGGATGCTAAACTCATGAATTGGTGCGTTTTGTAGTGTTTGGGTGCATTTTGGATTGTTTTGTTACTGCATGAAACTCGGTGCGAAATAGGCTGAACTGGTGCAAGTAATGCAAAAGTTCGTGCCACGAACTCGCATCGGAATATTTGGCAACGAACACACGCGATCCACCCCATTTGACCCTAAACTCATGTTTTGGTGCGTTTTCGTAGTGTTTGGGTGCATTTGTCAATGTTTCGTTATTACATGAAACTCGGTGCAAAACGGGTTGAACTGGTGCAATTAATGCACAAGTTT
This sequence comes from Panicum virgatum, assembly GCF_016808335.1. NCBI lineage: Eukaryota > Viridiplantae > Streptophyta > Magnoliopsida > Poales > Poaceae > Panicum > Panicum virgatum. The sequence goes on from NW_024376620.1 coordinate 6,431, forward strand.
GTGCCCTAAAGTCGCATCGGTCATTTCTTACAAAGAACGCACTCGATCCACCCCATTGGAACCAAACTCATATTCTGGAGCATTTTGTAGTGTTTCGGTGCATTTGGTAATGTTTCATTACTACACTGGAACTCGGTGCAAAATGGGTTGAACTAGTGCAATTAATGGAGAAGTTCGTGCCACGAAATCGCATCAGAGTTTTTTGCAACGAACGCACCCGATCCACCCCATTGGACGCTAAACTCATGAATTGGTGTGTTTTGGAGTGTTTGGGTGCATTTTGGATTGTTTCGTTACAGCATGAAACTCGGTGCGAAATAGGCTGAACTGGTGCAATTAATGCAAAAGTTCGTGCCACGAACTCGCATCGGAATTTTTGGCAACGAACGCACGGGATCCACCACATTGGACCCTAGACTCATGTTTTGGTGTGTTTTCGTAGTGTTTGGGTGCATTTGTCATTGTTTCGTTACTATATGAAACTCGGTGCAAAACGGGTTGAACTGGTGCAATTAATGCACATGTTTGTGCCATGAAGTCGCATCGGAATTTTTCGCAAAGAACACACTCGATCCACCCCATTGGAACCAAACTCATGTTCTGGAGCATTTCGTAGTGTTTCGGTGCATTTGGCAATGTTTCGTTACTACACGGAACTCGGTGCAAAATGGGTTGAACTAGTGCAATTAATGAAGAAGTTCGTGCCACGAAATTGCATCAGAGTTTTTCGCATTGAACGCACCCGATCCACCTCATTGGACGCTAAACTCATGAATTGGTTTGTTTTGTAGTGTTTGGGTGCACTTTGGATTGTTTCGTTACTGCATGAAACTCGGTGCGAAATAGGCTGAACTGGTGCAAGTAATGCAAAAGTTCGTGCCATGAACTCGCATCAGAATTTTTGGCAACGAACACACGCGATCCACCCCATTTGACCCTAAACTCATGTTTTGGTGCGTTTTCGTAGTGTTTGGGTGCATTTGTCAAGTTTCGTTACTACATGAAACTAGGTGCAAAACGAGTTGAACTGGTGCAATTAATGCACAAGTTTGTGCCATAAAGTCGCATCAGAATTTTTCGCAAAGAACGCACTCGATCCACCCCATTGGAACCAAACTCATGTTCCGGAGCATTTTGTAGTGTTTCAGTGCATTTGGCAATGTTTCGTTACTACACGGAACTCTGTGCAAAATGGGTTGAACTAGTGCAATTAATGAAAAAGTTCGTGCCACGAAATCGCATCAGAGTTTTTTCGCATTGAACGCACCCGATCCAACGCATTGGATGCTAAACTCATGAATTGGTGCGTTTTGTAGTGTTTGGGTGCATTTTGGATTGTTTTGTTACTGCATGAAACTCGGTGCGAAATAGGCTGAATCTGGTGCAAGTAATGCAAAAGTTCGTGCCACGAACTCGCATCGGAATATTTGGCAACGAACACACGCGATCCACCCCATTTGACCCTAAACTCATGTTTTGGTGCGTTTTCGTAGTGTTTGGGTGCATTTGTCAATGTTTCGTTATTACATGAAACTCGGTGCAAAACGGGTTGAACTGGTGCAATTAATGCACAAGTTTGTGCCCTAAAGTCGCATCGGTATTTCTTACAAAGAACGCACTCGATCCACCCCATTGGAACCAAACTCATATTCTGGAGCATTTTGTAGTGTTTCGGTGCATTTGGTAATGTTTCATTACTACACGGAACTCGGTGCAAAATGGGTTGAACTAGTGCAATTAATGAAGAAGTTCGTGCCACGAAATCGAATCAGAGTTTTTTGCAACGAACGCACCCGATCCACCACATTGGACCCTAGACTCATGTTTTGGTGTGTTTTCGTAATGTTTGGGTGCATTTGTCATTGTTTCGTTACTACATGAAACTCGGTGCAAAACGGGTTGAACTGGTGCAATTAATGTACATGTTTGTGCCATGAAGTCGCATCAGAATTTTTTGCAAAGAACACACTCGATCCACCCCATTGGAACCAAACTCATGTTCTGGAGCATTTCGTAGTGTTTCGGTGCATTTGGCAATGTTTCGTTACTACACGGAACTCGGAGCAAAATGGGTTGAACTAGTGCAATTAATGAAGAAGTTCGTGCCACGAAATCGCATCAGAGTTTTTCGCATTGAACGCACCCGATCCAACGCATTGGATGCTAAACTCATGAATTGGTGCGTTTTGTAGTGTTTGGGTGCATTTTGGATTGTTTTGTTACTGCATGAAACTCGGTACGAAATAGGCTGAACTGGTGCAAGTAATGCAAAAGTTCGTGCCACGAACTCGCATCGGAATTTTTGGCAACGAACGCACGCGATCCACCACATTGGACCCTAGACTCATGTTTTGGTGTGTTTTCGTAGTGTTTGGGGGCATTTGTCATTGTTTCGTTACTACATGAAACTCGGTGCAAAACGGGTTGAACTGGTGCAATTAATGCACATGTTTGTGCCATGAAGTCGCATCGGAATTTTTTGCAAAGAACACACTCGATCCACCCCATTGGAACCAAACTCATGCTCTGGAGCATTTCGTAGTGTTTCGGTGCATTTGGCAATGTTTCGTTACTACACGGAACTCGGTGCAAAATGGATTGAACTAGTGCAATTAATGAAGAAGTTCGTGCCACGAAATTGCATCAGAGATTTTCGCAATGAACACACCCGATCCACCTCATTGGACGCTAAACTCAGGAATTCGTTTGTTTTGTAGTGTTTGGGTGCATTTTGGATTGTTTCGTTACTGCATGAAACTCGGTGCGAAATAGGCTGAACTGGTGCAATTAATGCAAAAGTTCGTGCCACGAACTCGCATCAGAATTTTTGGCAACGAACACACGCGATCCACCCCATTGCACCCTAAACTCATGTTTTGGTGTGTTTTCGTAGTGTTTGGGTGCATTTGTCAATGTTTCGTTACTACATGAAACTCGGTGCAAAACGAGTTGAACTGGTGCAATTAATGCACAAGTTTGTGCCATAAAGTCGCATCAGAATTTTTCGCAAAGAACGCACTCGATCCACCCCATTGGAACCAAACTCATGTTCCGGAGCATTTTGTAGTGTTTCAGTGCATTTGGCAATGTTTCGTTACTACACGGAACTCGGTGCAAAATGGGTTGAACTAGTGCAATTAATGAAGAAGTTCGTGCCACGAAATCGCATCAGAGTTTTTCGCATTGAACGCACCCGATCCAACGCATTGGATGCTAAACTCATGAATTGGTGCGTTTTGTAGTGTTTGGGTGCATTTTGGATTGTTTTGTTACTGCATGAAACTCGGTGCGACATAGGCTGAATTGGTGCAAGTAATGCAAAAGTTCGTGCCACGAACTCGCATCGGAATATTTGGCAACGAACACACGCGATCCACCCCATTTGACCCTAAACTCATGTTTTGGTGCGTTTTCGAAGTGTTTGGGTGCATTTGTCAATGTTTCGTTATTACATGAAACTCGGTGCAAAACGGGTTGAACTGGTGCAATTAATGCACAAGTTTGTACCCTAAAGTCGCATCGGTATTTCTTACAAAGAACGCACTCGATCCACCCCATTGGAACCAAACTCATGTTCTGGATCATTTTCATAGTGTTTCGGTGCATTTGGCGCAATGTTTCGTTACTTCATGGAACTCGGTGCAAAATAGGTTGAACTGGTGCAATTAATGAAGAAGTTCCTGCCACGAAATCGCATCAGAGTTTTTCGCAATGAGCGCACCCGATCCACCCCATTGGATGCTAAACTCAAGAATTGGTGCGTTTTGTAGTGTTTGGGTGCATTTTGGATTGTTTCGTTACTGCATGAAACTCGGTGAGAAATAGGCTGAACTGGTGCAATTAATGCAAAAGTTCGTGCCACAAACTCGCATCTGAATTTTTGGCAACGAACGCACGCGATCCACCACATTGGACCCTAGACTCATGTTTTGGTGTGTTTTCGTAGTGTTAGGGAGCATTTGTCAATGTTTCGTTAGTACATGAAACTCGGTGCAAAACGGGTTGAACTGGTGCAATTAATGCACATGTCTTGTGCCATGAAGTCGCATCGGATTTTTCGCAAAGAACACACTCGATCCACCCCATTGGAACCAAACTCATGTTCCGGGGCATTTTGTAGTGTTTCGGTGCATTTGGCAAGGTTTCATTACTACACGGAACTCGGTGCAAAATGGGTTGAACTAGTGCAATTAATGAAGAAGTTCGTGCCACAAAATTGCATCAGAGTTTTTCGCAATGAACGCACCCGATCCTCCCCATTGGACGCTAAACTCAAGAATTGGTGCGTTTTGTAGTGTTTGGGTGCATTTTGGATTATTTCGTTACTGCATGAAACTCGGTGCGAAATAGGCTGAACTGGTGCAATTAATGCAAAAGTTCGTGCCACGAACTCGCATCGGAATTTTTGGCAACAAACACACGCGATCCACCCCATTGGACCCTAAACTCATGTTTTGGTGTGTTTTCGTAGTGTTTGGGTGCATGTGTCAATGTTTCGTTACTACATGAAACTCGGTGCAAAATGGGTTGAACTGGTGCAATTAATGCATAAGATTGTGCCATAAAGTCGCATCAGAATTTTTCGCAAAGAACACACTCGATCCACCCCATTGGAACCAAACTCATGTTCTGGATCATTTTCATAGTGTTTCGGTGCATTTGGCAATGTTTCGTTACTTCTTGGAACTCGGTGCAAAATAGGTTGAACTGGTGCAATTAATGAAGAAGTTCCTGCCACGAAATCGCATCAGAGTTTTTTGCAATGAACGCACCCGATCCTCCCCATTGGACGCTAAACTCATCAATTGGTGCGTTTTGTAGTGTTTGGGTGCATTTTGGATTGTTTTGTTACTGCATGAAACTCTTTGAGAAATAGGCTGAACTGATGCAATTAATGCAAAAGTTCGTGCCACGAACTCGCATCTGAATTTTTGGCAACGAACGCACGCGATCCACCACATTGGACCCTAGACTCATGTTTTGGTGTGTTTTCGTAGTGTTAGGGAGCATTTGTCAATGTTTCGTTACTACATGAAACTCGGTGCAAAACGGGTTGAACTGGTGCAATTAATGCACATGTTTGTGCCATGAAGTTGCATCGGATTTTTCGCAAAGAACACACTCGATCCACCCCATTGGAACCAAACTCATGTTCTGGAGCATTTCGTAGTGTTTCGGTGCATTTGGCAATGTTTCGTTACTACACGGAACTCGGTGCAAAATGGGTTGAACTAGTGCAATTAATGAAGAAGTTCGTGCCACGAAATTGCATCAGAGTTTTTCGCAATGAACGCACCCGATCCACCTCATTGGACGCTAAACTCATGAATTGGTTTGTTTTGTAGTGTTTGGGTGCATTTTGGATTGTTTCGTTACTGCATGAAACTCGGTGCGAAATAGGCTGAACTGGTGCAATTAATGCAAAAGTTCGTGCCACGAACTCGCATCTGAATTTTTGGCAACGAACGCACGCGATCCACCCCATTGGACCCTAAACTCATGTTTTGGTGCGTTTTCGTAGTGTTCGGGTGCATTTGTCAATGTTTCGTTACTACATGAAACTCGGTGCAAAATGGGTTGAACTGGTGCAATTAATGCACAAGTTTGTGCCATAAAGTCGCATCAGAATTTTTCGCAAAGAACGCACTCGATCCACCCCATTGGAACCAAACTCATGTTCTGGAGCATTTTGTAGTGTTTCGGTGCATTTGGCAAGGTTTCATTACTACACGGAACTCGGTGCAAAATGGGTTGAACTAGTGCAATTAATGAAGAAGTTCGTGCCACGAAATCGCGTCAGAGTTTTTTGCAATGAACGCACCCGATCCTCCCCATTGGACGCTAAACTCATGAATTGGTGCGTTTTGTAGTGTTTGGGTGCATTTTGGATTATTTCGTTACTGCATGAAACTCGGTGCGAAATAGGCTGAACTGGTGCAATTAATGCAAAAGTTCGTGCCACGAACTCGCATCGGAATTTTTGGCAACAAACACACGCGATCCACCCCATTGGACCCTAAACTCATGTTTTGGTGTGTTTTCGTAGTGTTTGGGTGCATGTGTCAATGTTTCGTTACTACATGAAACTCGGTGCAAAATGGGTTGAACTGGTGCAATTAATGCATAAGATTGTGCCATAAAGTCGCATCAGAATTTTTTGCAAAGAACACACTCGATCCACCCCATTGGAACCAAACTCATGTTCTGGATCATTTTCATAGTGTTTCGGTGCATTTGGCAATGTTTCGTTACTTCTTGGAACTCGGTGCAAAATAGGTTGAACTGGTGCAATTAATGAAGAAGTTCCTGCCACGAAATCGCATCAGAGTTTTTTGCAATGAACGCACCCGATCCTCCCCATTGGACGCTAAACTCATCAATTGGTGCGTTTTGTAGTGTTTGGGTGCATTTTGGATTGTTTTGTTACTGCATGAAACTCTTTGAGAAATAGGCTGAACTGGTGCAATTAATGCAAAAGTTCGTGCCACGAACTCGCATCTGAATTTTTGGCAACGAACGCACGCGATCCACCACATTGGACCCTAGACTCATGTTTTGGTGTGTTTTCGTAGTGTTAGGGAGCATTTGTCAATGTTTCGTTACTACATGAAACTCGGTGCAAAACGGGTTGAACTGGTGCAATTAATGCACATGTTTGTGCCATGAAGTTGCATCGGATTTTTCGCAAAGAACACACTCGATCCACCCCATTGGAACCAAACTCATGTTCTGGAGCATTTCGTAGTGTTTCGGTGCATTTGGCAATGTTTCGTTACTACACGGAACTCAGTGCAAAATGGGTTGAACTAGTGCAATTAATGAAGAAGTTCGTGCCACGAAATTGCATCAGAGTTTTTCGCAATGAACGCACCCGATCCACCTCATTGGACGCTAAACTCATGAATTGGTTTGTTTTGTAGTGTTTGGGTGCATTTTCGATTGTTTCGTTACTGCATGAAACTCGGTGCGAAATAGGCTGAACTGGTGCAATTAATGCAAAAGTTCGTGCCACGAACTCGCATCTGAATTTTTGGCAACGAACGCACGCGATCCACCCCATTGGGCCCCAAACTCATGTTTTGGTGCGTTTTCGTAGTGTTCGGGTGCATTTGTCAATGTTTCGTTACTACATGAAACTCGGTGCAAAATGGGTTGAACTGGTGCAATTAATGCACAAGTTTGTGCCATAAAGCCGCATCAGAATTTTTCGCAAAGAACGCACTCGATCCACCCCATTGGAACCAAACTCATGTTCCGGGGCATTTTGTAGTGTTTCGGTGCATTTGGCAAGGTTTCATTACTACACGGAACTCGGTGCAAAATGGGTTGAACTAGTGCAATTAATGAAGAAGTTCGTGCCACGAAATCGCGTCAGAGTTTATTGCAATGAACGCACCCGATCCTCCCCATTGGACGCTAAACTCATGAATTGGTGCGTTTTGTAGTGTTTGGGTGCATTTTGGATTATTTCGTTACTGCATGAAACTCGGTGCGAAATAGGCTGAACTGGTGCAATTAATGCAAAAGTTCGTGCCACGAACTCGCATCGGAATTTTTGGCAACAAACACACGCGATCCACCCCATTGGACCCTAAACTCATGTTTTGGTGTGTTTTCGTAGTGTTTGGGTGCATGTGTCAATGTTTCGTTACTACATGAAACTCGGTGCAAAATGGGTTGAACTGGTGCAATTAATGCATAAGATTGTGCCATAAAGTCGCATCAGAATTTTTTGCAAAGAACACACTCGATCCACCCCATTGGAACCAAACTCATGTTCTGGATCATTTTCATAGTGTTTCGGTGCATTTGGCAATGTTTCGTTACTTCTTGGAACTCGGTGCAAAATAGGTTGAACTGGTGCAATTAATGAAGAAGTTCCTGCCACGAAATCGCATCAGAGTTTTTTGCAATGAACGCACCCGATCCTCCCCATTGGACGCTAAACTCATCAATTGGTGCGTTTTGTAGTGTTTGGGTGCATTTTGGATTGTTTTGTTACTGCATGAAACTCTTTGAGAAATAGGCTGAACTGGTGCAATTAATGCAAAAGTTCGTGCCACGAACTCGCATCTGAATTTTTGGCAACGAACGCACGCGATCCACCACATTGGACCCTAGACTCATGTTTTGGTGTGTTTTCGTAGTGTTAGGGAGCATTTGTCAATGTTTCGTTACTACATGAAACTCGGTGCAAAACGGGTTGAACTGGTGCAATTAATGCACATGTTTGTGCCATGAAGTTGCATCGGATTTTTCGCAAAGAACACACTCGATCCACCCCATTGGAACCAAACTCATGTTCTGGAGCATTTCGTAGTGTTTCGGTGCATTTGGCAATGTTTCGTTACTACACGGAACTCGGTGCAAAATGGGTTGAACTAGTGCAATTAATGAAGAAGTTCGTGCCACGAAATTGCATCAGAGTTTTTCGCAATGAACGCACCCGATCCACCTCATTGGACGCTAAACTCATGAATTGGTTTGTTTTGTAGTGTTTGGGTGCATTTTCGATTGTTTCGTTACTGCATGAAACTCGGTGCGAAATAGGCTGAACTGGTGCAATTAATGCAAAAGTTCGTGCCACGAACTCGCATCTGAATTTTTGGCAACGAACGCACGCGATCCACCCCATTGGGCCCCAAACTCATGTTTTGGTGCGTTTTCGTAGTGTTCGGGTGCATTTGTCAATGTTTCGTTACTACATGAAACTCGGTGCAAAATGGGTTGAACTGGTGCAATTAATGCACAAGTTTGTGCCATAAAGCCGCATCAGAATTTTTCGCAAAGAACGCACTCGATCCACCCCATTGGAACCAAACTCATGTTCCGGGGCATTTTGTAGTGTTTCGGTGCATTTGGCAAGGTTTCAGTTACTACACGGAACTCGGTGCAAAATGGGTTGAACTAGTGCAATTAATGAAGAAGTTCGTGCCACGAAATCGCGTCAGAGTTTATTGCAATGAACGCACCCGATCCTCCCCATTGGACGCTAAACTCATGAATTGGTGCGTTTTGTAGTGTTTGGGTGCATTTTGGATTATTTCGTTACTGCATGAAACTCGGTGCGAAATAGGCTGAACTGGTGCAATTAATGCAAAAGTTCGTGCCACGAACTCGCATCGGAATTTTTGGCAACAAACACACGCGATCCACCCCATTGGACCCTAAACTCATGTTTTGGTGTGTTTTCGTAGTGTTTGGGTGCATGTGTCAATGTTTCGTTACTACATGAAACTCGGTGCAAAATGGGTTGAACTGGTGCAATTAATGCATAAGATTGTGCCATAAAGTCGCATCAGAATTTTTTGCAAAGAACACACTCGATCCACCCCATTGGAACCAAACTCATGTTCTGGATCATTTTCATAGTGTTTCGGTGCATTTGGCAATGTTTCGTTACTTCTTGGAACTCGGTGCAAAATAGGTTGAACTGGTGCAATTAATGAAGAAGTTCCTGCCACGAAATCGCATCAGAGTTTTTTGCAATGAACGCACCCGATCCTCCCCATTGGACGCTAAACTCATCAATTGGTGCGTTTTGTAGTGTTTGGGTGCATTTTGGATTGTTTTGTTACTGCATGAAACTCTTTGAGAAATAGGCTGAACTGGTGCAATTAATGCAAAAGTTCGTGCCACGAACTCGCATCTGAATTTTTGGCAACGAACGCACGCGATCCACCACATTGGACCCTAGACTCATGTTTTGGTGTGTTTTCGTAGTGTTAGGGAGCATTTGTCAATGTTTCGTTACTACATGAAACTCGGTGCAAAACGGGTTGAACTGGTGCAATTAATGCACATGTTTGTGCCATGAAGTTGCATCGGATTTTTCGCAAAGAACACACTCGATCCACCCCATTGGAACCAAACTCATGTTCTGGAGCATTTCGTAGTGTTTCGGTGCATTTGGCAATGTTTCGTTACTACACGGAACTCGGTGCAAAATGGGTTGAACTAGTGCAATTAATGAAGAAGTTCGTGCCACGAAATTGCATCAGAGTTTTTCACAATGAACGCACCCGATCCACCTCATTGGACGCTAAACTCATGAATTGGTTTGTTTTGTAGTGTTTGGGTGCATTTTCGATTGTTTCGTTACTGCATGAAACTCGGTGCGAAATAGGCTGAACTGGTGCAATTAATGCAAAAGTTCGTGCCACGAACTCGCATCTGAATTTTTGGCAACGAACGCACGCGATCCACCCCATTGGGCCCCAAACTCATGTTTTGGTGCGTTTTCGTAGTGTTCGGGTGCATTTGTCAATGTTTCGTTACTACATGAAACTCGGTGCAAAATGGGTTGAACTGGTGCAATTAATGCACAAGTTTGTGCCATAAAGTCGCATCAGAATTTTTCGCAAAGAACGCACTCGATCCACCCCATTGGAACCAAACTCATGTTCCGGGGCATTTTGTAGTGTTTCGGTGCATTTGGCAAGGTTTCGTTACATACACGGAACTCGGTGCAAAATGGGTTGAACTAGTGCAATTAATGAAGAAGTTCGTGCCACGAAATCGCGTCAGAGTTTATTGCAATGAACGCACCCGGTCCTCCCCATTGGACGCTAAGCTCATGAATTGGTGCGTTTTGTAGTGTTTGGGTGCATTTTGGATTATTTCGTTACTGCATGAAACTCGGTGCGAAATAGGTTGAACTGGTGCAATTAATGCAAAAGTTCGTGCCACGAACTCGCATCGGAATTTTTGGCAACAAACACACGCGATCCACCCCATTGGACCCTAAACTCATGTTTTGGTGTGTTTTCGTAGTGTTTGGGTGCATGTGTCAATGTTTCGTTACTACATGAAACTCGGTGCAAAATGCGTTGAACTGGTGCAATTAATGCACAAGATTGTGCCATAAAGTCGCATCAGAATTTTTCGCAAAGAACACACTCGATCCACCCCATTGGAACCAAACTCATGTTCTGGAGCATTTTGTAGTGTTTCGGTGCATTTGGCAAGGTTTCGTTACTACACGGAACTCGGTGCAAAATGGGTTGAACTAGTGCAATTAATGAAGAAGTTCGTGCCACGAAATCTCATCAGAGTTTTTTGCAATGAACGCACCCGATCCTCCCCATTGGACGCTAAACTCATGAATTGGTGCGTTTTGTAGTGTTTGGGTGCATTTGGATTGTTTCGTTACTGCATGAAACTCGGTGCGAAATAGGCTGAACTGGTGCAATTAATGCAAAAGTTCGTGCCACGAACTCGCATCGGAATTTTTGGCAACGAACGCACGTGATCCACCCCATTGGACCCTAAACTCATGTTTTGGTTCATTTTCGTAGTGTTTGGGTGCATTTGTCAATGTTTCGTTACTACATGAAACTCGGTGCAAAATGGGTTGAACTGGTGCAATTAATGCACAAGATTGTGCCACAAAGTCGCATCAGAATTTTTCGCAAAGAACACACTCGATCCACCCCATTGGAACCAAACTCATGTTCTGGAGCATTTTGTAGTGTTTTGGTGCATTTGGCAATGTTTCGTTACTACATGGAACTCGGTGCAAAATGGGGTGAATTAGTGCAATTAATGAAGAAGTTCGTGCCATGAAATCGCATCAGAGTTTTTCGCATTGAAAGCACCCGATCCACCGCGTTGGATGCTAAACTCATGAATTGGTGTGTTTTGTAGTGTTTGGGTGCATTTTGGATTGTTTCGTTACTAAATGAAACTCGATGTGAAATAAGCTGAACTGGTGCAAGTAATGCAAAGTTCATACCACGAGATTGCATCGGAATTTTTGGCAACGAACGAACGCGATCCACCCCATTTGACCCTAAACTCATGTTTTGGTGCGTTTTCGTAGAGTTTGGGTGCATTTGTCAATGTTTCGTTATTACAAGAAACTCGGTGCAAAACAGGTTGAACTGGTGCAATTAATGCACAAGTTTGTGCCCCAAAGTCGCATCAGTATTTTTTACAAAGAACGCACTCGATCCACCCCATTGGAACCAAACTCATGTTCTGGATCATTTTGATAGTGTTTCGGTGCATTTGGCAATGTTTCGTTAGTACATGGAACTCGGTGCAAAATAGGTTGAACTGGTGCAATTAATGAAGAAGTTCGTGCCACGAAATTGCATCAGAGTTTTTCGCAATGAACGCACCCGATCCACCCCATTGGACGCTAAACTCATGAATTGGTGCGTTTTGTAGTGTTTGGGTGCATTTTGGATTGTTTTTGTTACTGCATGAAACTCAGTGCGAAATAGGCTGAACTGGTGCAACTAATGCAAAAGTTCGTGCCACGAACTCGCATCGGAATTTTTAGCAACGAACACACGCGATCCAACGCATTGGACCCTAAACTCATGTTTTGGTGTGTTTTTGTAGTGTTTGGGTGCATTTGTAAATGTTTCGTTACTACATGAAACTCGGTGCAAAATGGGTTGAACTGGTGCAATTAATGCACAAGATTGTGCCATAAAGTCGCATCAGAATTTTTTGCAAAGAACACACTCGATCCACCCCATTGGAACCAAACTCATGTTCTGGAGCATTTTGTAGTGTTTCGGTGCATTTGGCAAGGTTTCGTTACTACACGGAACTCGGTGCAAAATGGGTTGAACTAGTGCAATTAATGAAGAAGTTCGTGCCAAGAAATCGCATCAGAGTTTTTCACAATGAACGCTCCCGATCCACCCCAATGGACGCTAAACTCATGAATTGGTGCATTTTCTAGTGTTTGGGTGCATTTTGGATTGTTTCGTTACTGCATGAAACTCGATGCAATTAATGAAGAAGTTCGTGCCATGAGATTGCATCGGAATTTTTCGCAACGAACGCACGCGATCCACCCCATTGGACCCTAAACTCATGTTTTGGTGCGTATTCATAGTGTTTGGGTGCATTTGTCAATGTTTCATTACTACATGAAACTCGTTGCAAAACGGGTTGAACTGGTGCAATTAATGCACAAGTTTGTGCCCTAAAGTCACATCAGAATTTTTCGCAAAGAACGTACTCGATCCACCCCATTGGAACCAAACTAATGTTCCTGAGCATTTTGTAGTGTTTCAGTGCATTTGGCAATGTTTCGTTACTACACGGAACTCGGTGCAAAACGGGTTGAGCTAGTGCAATTGTGCAATTAATGCACATGTTTGTGCCATGAAGTCGCATCGGAATTTTTCGCAAAGAACACACTCGATCCACCCCATTGGAACAAAACTCATGTTCTGGATCATTTCGTAGTGTTTCGGTGCATTTGGCAATGTTTCGTTACTACACGGAACTCGGTGCAAAATGGGTTGAACTGGTGCAATTAATGAAGAAGTTCGTGCCACGAAATTGCATCAGAGTTTTTCGCAATGAACGCACCCGATCCACCCCATTGGACGCTAAACTCATGAATTGGTTTGTTTTGTAGTGTTTGGGTGCATTTCGGATTGTTTCGTTACTGCATGAAACTCGGTGCGAAATAGGCTGAACTAGTGCAATTAATGCAAAAGTTCGTGCCACGAACTCGCATCAGAAATTTTGGCAACGAACACACGCGATCCACCCCATTGCACCCTAAACTCAAGTTTTGGTGTGTTTTCGTAGTGTTTGGGTGCATTTGTCAATGTTCATTACTACATGAAACTCAGTGCAAAACGAGTTGAACTGGTGCAATTAATGCACAAGTTTGTGCCATAAAGTCGCATCAGAATTTTTCGCAAAGAACGCACTCGATCCACCCCATTGGAACCAAACTCATGTTCTGGAGCATTTTGTAGTGTTTCGGTGCATTTGGCAATGTTTCGTTACTACACGGAACTCGGTGCAAAATGGGTTGAACTAGTGCAATTAATGAAGAAGTTCGTGCCACGAAATCGCATCAGAGTTTTTCGCATTGAATGCACCCAATCCACCGCATTGGATGCTAAACTCATGAATTGGTGCGTTTTGTAGTGTTTGGGTGCATTTTGGATTGTTTTGTTACTGCATGAAACTCGGTGCGACATAGACTGAACTGGTGCAAGTAATGCAAAAGTTCGTGCCACGAACTCGCATCGGAATTTTTGGCAACGAACACAAGCGATCCTCCCCATTTGACCCTAAACTCTTGTTTTGGTGAGTTTTCATAGTGTTTGGGTGCATTTGTCAATGTTTCGTTATTACATGAAACTCGGTGCAAAACGGGTTGAACTGGTGCAATTAATGCACAAGTTTGTGCCCTAAAGTCGCATCGGTATTTTTTACAAAGAACGCACTCGATCCACCCCATTGGAACCAAACTCATGTTCTGGATCATTTTCATAGTGTTTCGGTGCATTTGGCAATGTTTCGTTACTACATGGAACTCGGTGCAAAATAGGTTGAACTGGTGCAATTAGTGAAGAAGTTCGTGCCATGAAATCGCATCAGAGTTTTTCGCAATGAACCCACCCGATCCACCCCATTGGACGCTAAACTCAAGAATTGGTGCGTTTTGTAGTGTTTGGGTGCATTTTGGATTGTTTCGTTACTACATGAAACTTGGTGCAAAATAGGCTGTACTGGGGCAATTAATGCAAAAGTTCGTGCCACGAACTCGCATCTGAATTTTTGGCAACGAACGCACGCGATCCACCCCATTGGACCCCAAACTCATGTTTTGGTGCGTTTTCGTAGTGTTCGGGTGCATTTGTCAATGTTTCTTTACTACATGAAACTCGCTGCAAAATGGGTTGAACTGGTGCAATTAATGCACAAGTTTGTGTCATCAAGTCGCATCAGAATTTTTCGCAAAGAACGTACTCGATCCACCCCATTGGAACCAAACTCATGTTCTGGAGCATTTTGTAGTGTTTCGGTGCATTTGGCAAGGTTTCGTTACTACCCGGAACTCGGTGCAAAATGGGTTGAACTAGTGCAATTAATGAAGAAGTTCGTGCCACAAAATCGCATCAGAGTTTTTCACAATGAACGCTCCCGATCCACCCCAATGGACGCTAAACTCATGAATTGGTGCATTTTCTAGTGTTTGGGTGCATTTTGGATTGTTTCGTTACTGCATGAAACTCGATGCGAAATAGTCTGAACTGGTGCAATTAATGCAAAGTTCGTGCCATGAGATTGCATCGGAATTTTTGGCAACGAACGCACGCGATCCACCCCATTGGACCCAAAACTCATGTTTTGGTGCGTATTCATAGTGTTTGGGTGCATTTGTCAATGTTTCATTACTACATGAAACTCGTTGCAAAACGGGTTGAACTGGTGCAATTAATGCACAAGTTTGTGCCCTAAAGTCAAATCAGAATTTTTCGCAAAGAACGCACTCGATCCACCCCATTGGAACCAAACTCATGTTCCTGAGCATTTTGTAGTGTTTCAGTGCATTTGGCAATGTTTCGTTACTACACGGAACTCGGTGCAAAATGGGTTGAACTAGTACAATTAATAAAGAAGTTCGTGCCACGAAATTGCATCAGAGTTTTTCGCATTGAACACACCCGATCCACCGCATTGGATGCTAAACTCATGAATTGGTGCGTTTTGTAGTGTTTGGGTGCATTTTGGATTGTTTTTGTTACTGCATGAAACTCGGTGCGACATAGGCTGAACTGGTGCAAGTAATGCAAAAGTTCGTGCCACGAACTCGCATCGGAATTTTTGGCAACGAACACACGCGATCCACCCCATTTGACCCTAAACTCTTGTTTTGGATGCAGTTTTCATAGTGTTTTGGTGCATTTGTCAATGTTTCGTTATTACATGAAACTCGGTGCAAAACGGGTTGAACTGGTGCAATTAATGCACAAGTTTGTGCCCTAAAGCTCGCATCGGTATTTTTTACAAAGAACGCACTCGATCCACCCCATTGGAACCAAACTCATGTTCTGGATCATTTTCATAGTGTTTCGGTGCATTTGGTAATGTTTCGTTACTACATGGAACTCAGGTGCAAAATAGGTTGAACTGGTGCAATTAATGAAGAAGTTCCTGCCACGAAATCGCATCAGAGTTTTTCGCAATTGAACGCACCCGATCTACCCCATTGGACGCTAAACTCATGAATTGGTGCGTTTTGTAGTGTTTAGGGTGCATTTTGGATTGTTTCGTTACTGCATGAAACTCGGTGCGAAATCGGCTGAACTGGTGCAAGTAATGCAAAAGTTCGTAGCCACGTGAATTGCATCGGAATTTTTGGCAACGAACGCACGCGATCCACCCCATTGGACCCCTAAACTCATGTTTTGGTGCGTTTTCGTAGTGTTCGGGTGCATTTGTCAATGTTTCGTTACTACATGAAACTCGGTGCAAAACGGGTTGAACTGATGCAATTAATGCACAAGTTTGTGCCATAAAGTCGCATCAGAATTTTTCGCAAAGAACGCACTCGATCCACCCCATTGGAACCAAACTCATATTCTGGAGCATTTTGTAGTGTTTCGGTGCATTTGGCAATGTTTCGTTACTACACGGAACTCGGTGCAAAATGGGTTGAACTAGGTGCAATTAGTGAAGAAGTTCGTGCCACGAAATTGCATCAGAGTTTTTCGCAATGAACGCACCCGATCCACCCCATTGGACGCTAAACTCAAGAATTGGTGCGTTTTGTAGTGTTTGGGTGCATTTTGGATTGTTTCGTTACTGCATGAAACTCGGTGCGAAATAGGCTGAACTGGTGCAAGTAAAGCAAAGTTTGTGCCACGTGATTGCATCGGAATTTTTGGCAACGAACGCACGTGATCCACCCCATTGGACCCCAAACTCATGTTTTGGTTCATTTTCGTAGTGTTCGGGTGCATTTGTCAATGTTTCGTTACTACATGAAACTCGGTGCAAAATGGTTTGAACTGGTGCAATTAATGCACAAGTTTGTGTCATAAAGTCGCATCAGAATTTTTCGCAAAGAACGCACTCGATCCACCCCATTGGAACCAAACTCATGTTCTGGAGCATTTTGTTGTGTTTCGGTGCATTTAGCAAGGTTTCGTTACTACACGGAACTCGGTGCAAAATGGGTTGAACTAGTGCAATTAATGAAGAAGTTCGTGCCACGAAATCGCGTCAGAGTTTTTTGCAATGAACGCACCCGATCCTCCCCATTGGACGCTAAACACATCAATTGGTGCGTTTTGTAGTGTTTGGGTGCATTTTGGATTGTTTCGTTACTGCATGAAACTCGGTGCGAAATAGGCTGAACTGGTGCAATTAATGCAAAAGTTCGTGCCACGAACTCGCATCGGAATTTTTGGCAATGAACGCACGTGATCCACCCCATTGGACCCTAAACTCATGTTTTGGTGCGTTTTCATAGTGTTTGGGTGCATTTGTCAATCTTTCATTACTACATGAAACTCGGTGCAAAACGGGTTGAACTAGTGCAATTAATGCACAAGTTTGTGCCCTAAAGTTGCATTGGAATTTTTTGCAAAGATCGCAGTCGATCCACCCCATTGGAACCAAACTCATGTTCTGGATCATTTCATAGTGTTTCGATGCATTTGGCAATGTTTTGTTACTACACGGAACTCGGTGCAAAATGGGTTGAACTGGTGCAATTAATGAAGAAGTTCGTGCCATGAAATCGCATCAGAGTTTTTCACAATGAACGCTCCCGATCCACCCCAATGGACGCTAAACTCATGAATTGGTGCATTTTCTAGTGTTTGGGTGCATTTTGGATTGTTTCGTTACTGCATGAACCTCGAATGCGAAATAGTCTGAACTGGTGCAATTAATGCAAAGTTCGTGCCATGAGATTGCATCGGAATTTTTGTCAACGAACGCAAGCGATCCACCCCATTGGACCATAAACTCATGTTTTGGTGCGTATTCATAGTGTTTGGGTGCATTTGTCAATGTTTCATTACTACATGAAACTCGGTGCAAATCGGGTTGAACTGGTGCAATTATTGCACAAGTTTGTGCCCTAAAGTCGCATCTGAATTTTTCGCAAAGAACGCACTCGATCCACCCCATTGGAACCAAACTCATGTTCCTGAGCATTTTGTAGTGTTTCAGTGCATTTGGCAATGTTTCGTTACTACACGGAACTCGGATGCAAAATGGGTTGAACTAGTGCAATTAAGTGAAGAAGTTCGTGCCACGAAATTGCATCAGAGTTTTTCGCATTGAACGCACCCGATCCACCGCATTGGATGCTAAACTCATGAATTGGTGTGTTTTGTAGTGTTTGGTTGCATTTTGGATTGTTTTTGTTACTGCATGAAACTCGGTGCGACATAGGCTGAACTGGTGCAAGTAATGCAAAAGTTCGTGCCACGAACTCGCATCGGAATTTTTGGCAACGAACACACGCGATCCACCCCATTTGACCCTAAACTCTTGTTTTGATGCATTTTCATAGTGTTTTGGTGCATTTGTCAATGTTTCGTTATTACATGAAACTCGGTGCAAAACGGGTTGAACTGGTGCAATTAATGCACAAGTTTGTGCCCTAAAGTCGCATCGGTATTTTTTACAAAGAACGCACTCGATCCACCCCATTGGAACCAAACTCATGTTCTGGATCATTTTCATAGTGTTTCGGTGCATTTGGTAATGTTTCGTTACCACATGGAACTCGGAGCAAAATAGGTTGAACTGGTGCAATTAATGAAGAAGTTCCTGCCACGAAATCGCATCAGAGTTTTTCGCAATGAGCGCACCCGATCCAGCCCCATTGGACGCTAAACTCATGAATTGGTGCGTTTTGTAGTGTTTGGGTGCATTTTGGATTGTTTCGTTACTGCATGAAACTCGGTGCGAAATCGGCTGAACTGGAGCAATTATTGCATAAAGTTCGTGCCACGAAATCGTATCAGAATTTTTGGCAACGAACACACGCGATCCACCCCATTGCACCCTAAACTCATGTTTTGGTGTGTTTTCGTAGTGTTTGGGTGCATTTGTCAATGTTTCGTTATTACATGAAACTCGGTGCAAAACGGGTTGAACTGATGCAATTAATGCACAAGTTTGTGCCATAAAGTCGCATCAGAATTTTTCGCAAAAAACGCACTCGATCCACCCCATTGGAACCAAACTCATATTCTGGAGCATTTTGTAGTGTTTCGGTGCATTTGGCAATGTTTCGTTACTACACGGAACTCGGTGCAAAATGGGTTGAACTGGTGTAATTAGTGAAGAAGTTCGTGCCACGAAATTGCATCAGAGTTTTTCGCAATGAACGCACCCGATCCACCCCATTGGACGCTAAACTCAAGAATTGGTGCGTTTTGTAGTGTTTGGGTGCATTTTGGATTGTTTCGTTACTGCATGAAACTCGGTGCGAAATAGGCTGAACTGGTGCAAGTAAAGCAAAGTTCGTGCCACGTGATTGCATCGGAATTTTTGGCAACGAACGCACGTGATCCACCCCATTGGACCCCAAACTCATGTTTTGGTGCGTTTTCGTAGTGTTCGGGTGCATTTGTCAATGTTTCGTTACTACATGAAACTCGGTGCAAAATGGGTTGAACTGGTGCAATTAATGCACAAGTTTGTGTCATAAAGTCGCATCAGAATTTTTCGCAAAGAACGCACTCGATCCATCCCATTGGAACCAAACTCATGTTCTGGAGCATTTTGTTGTGTTTCGGTGCATTTGGCAAGGTTTCGTTACTACATGGAACTCGGTGCAAAATAGGTTGAACTGGTGCAATTAATGAAGAAGTTCGTGCCACGAAATCGCATCAGAGTTTTTTGCAATGAACGCACCCGATCCTCCCCATTGGACGCTAAACACATCAATTGGTGCGTTTTGTAGTGTTTGGGTGCATTTTGGATTGTTTCGTTACTGCATGAAACTCGGTGCGAAATAGGCTGAACTGGTGCAATTAATGCAAAAGTTCGTGCCACGAACTCGCATCGGAATTTTTGGCAATGAACGCACGCGATCCACCCCATTGGACCCTAAACTCATGTTTTGGTGCGTTTTCATAGTGTTTGGGTGCATTTGTCAATCTTTCATTACTACATGAAACTCGGTGCAAAACGGGTTGAACTGATGCAATTAATGCACAAGTTTGTGCCATAAAGTCGCATCGGAATTTTTTGCAAAGAACGCAGTCGATCCACCCCATTGGAACCAAACTCATGTTCTGGATCATTTCATAGTGTTTCGGTGCATTTGGCAATGTTTTGTTACTACACGGAACTCGGTGCAAAATGGGTTGAACTGGTGCAATTAATGAAGAAGTTCGTGCCATGAAATCGCATCAGAGTTTTTCACAATGAACATGATGAGGACACCACGAGTACGTCTACACCAGCAGCACCTTCTCTAGCGTCTCCAGATGTACCTCCACCCCAGGCGCCACCTTCTGGGCCAATCACTCGGGCCCGTGCAAGAGAATTGAACTTCGTCATGCTACTGAAGAATGAAGGCCCAGAAGAATAGAAGCTGGCCCAACAGAGGCCCTTATGTGGGCGCCTAGGGCTGCGCCCTCCCCCTTTGCCCTGGACACCAGGGGCGGCGCCCCATCTCCTGGCCGCCCTTCCCTAGGGGCTGCGCCCCCTCTCCCTCTATTTATAGAGAAGTTTCTTTTCAATTCAGACTCGAGTTTTGTTTACATCTAGCTTTAGCTACTCAGGAACACGCGCAAAACAGCGCTGTCCTCGTGTATTCAGAACTCCACCTTCGAGAGATAATCAGATTGCTCGCATCCTTTTCTTGTTCGTTCTTCGATTGCGGACAGGAAACGATCTTCGTGATCAGGCTGATCTTGCATCAACAAGGTCGGTAACCACAGGGAGTTGGTTCAGCGATTGCATTGGCGCTTCGGGTTCGCTCGTCAGTAGTCGGATCGTGAGGGTCATCTTCCGCCAAGTCGAATTTATCCCTACTCACCGAAAGATCGGGCACTCCGGCTCTATCAGAACACTCCCGATCCACCCCAATGGACGCTAAACTCATGAATTGGTGCATTTTCTAGTGTTTGGGTGCATTTTGGATTGTTTCGTTACTGCATGAAACTCGATGCGAAATAGTCTGAACTGGTGCAATTAATGCAAAGTTCGTGCCATGAGATTGCAACGGAATTTTTGGCAACGAACGCACGCGATCCACCCCATTGGACCCTAAACTCATGTTTTGGTGCGTATTCATAGTGTTTGGGTGCATTTGTCAATGTTTCATTACTACATGAAACTCGGTGCAAAACGGATTGAACTGGTGCAATTAATGCACAAGTTTGTGCCCTAAAGTCGCATCTGAATTTTTCGCAAAGAATGCACTCGATCCACCCCATTGGAACCAAACTCATGTTCCTGAGCATTTTGAAGTGTTTCCGTGCATTTGGCAATGTTTCGTTACTACACGGAACTCGGAGAAAAATGGGTTGAACTAGTACAATTAATGAAGAAGTTCGTGCCACAAAATTGCATCAGAGTTTTTCGCATTGAACGCACCCGATCCACCGCATTGGATGCTAAACTCATGAATTGGTGTGTTTTGTAGTGTTTGGGTGCATTTTGGATTGTTTCGTTACTCCATGAAACTCGGTGCGAAATCGGCTGAACTGGTGCAATTATTGCAAGAGTTCGTGCCACGAAATCGTATCAGAATTTTTGGCAACGAACACACGCGATCCACCCCATTGCACCCTAAACTCATGTTTTGGTGTGTTTTCGTAGTGTTTGGGTGCATTTGTCAATGTTTCGTTATTACATGAAACTCGGTGCAAAACGGGTTGAACTGATGCAATTAATGCACAAGTTTGTGCCATAAAGTCGCATCAGAATTTTTCGCAAAGAACGCACTCGATCCACCCCATTGGAACCAAACTCATATTCTGCAAGCATTTTGTAGTGTTTCGGTGCATTTGGCAATGTTTCGTTACTACACGGAACTCGGTGCAAAATGGGTTGAACTGGTGCAATTAGTGAAGAAGTTCGTGCCACGAAATTGCATCAGAGTTTTTCGCAATGAACGCACCCGATCCACCCCATTGGACGCTAAACTCAAGAATTGGTGCGTTTTGTAGTGTTTGGGTGCATTTTGGATTGTTTCGTTACTGCATGAAACTCGGTGCGAAATAGGCTGAACTGGTGCAAGTAAAGCAAAGTTCGTGCCACGTGATTGCATCGGAATTTTTATCAACGAACGCACGTGATCCACCCCATTGGACCCCAAACTCATGTTTTGGTGCGTTTTCGTAGTGTTCGGGTGCATTTGTCAATGTTTCGTTACTACATGAAACTCGGTGCAAAATGGGTTGAACTGGTGCAATTAATGCACAAGTTTGTGTCATAAAGTCGCATCAGAATTTTTCGCAAAGAACGCACTCGATCCACCCCATTGGAACCAAACTCATGTTCTGGAGCATTTTGTTGTGTTTCGGTGCATTTGGCAAGGTTTCGTTACTACATGGAACTCGGTGCAAAATAGGTTGAACTGGTGCAATTAATGAAGAAGTTCGTGCCACGAAATCGCATCAGAGTTTTTTGCAATGAACGCACCCGATCCTCCCCATTGGACGCTAAACACATCAATTGGTGCGTTTTGTAGTGTTTGAGTGCATTTTGGATTGTTTCGTTACTGCATGAAACTCGGTGCGAAATAGGCTGAACTGGTGCAATTAATGCAAAAGTTCGTGCCACGAACTCGCATCGGAATTTTTGGCAATGAACGCACGCGATCCACCCCATTGGACCCTAAACTCATGTTTTGGTGCATTTTCATAGTGTTTGGGTGCATTTGTCAATCTTTCATTACTACATGAAACTCGGTGCAAAACGGGTTGAACTGATGCAATTAATGCACAAGTTTGTGCCATAAAGTCGCATCGGAATTTTTTGCAAAGAACGCACTCGATCCACCCCATTGGAACCAAACTCATATTCTGGAGCATTTTGTAGTGTTTCGGTGCATTTGGCAATGTTTCGTTACTACACGGAACTCGGTGCAAAATGGGTTGAACTGGTGCAATTAGTGAAGAAGTTCGTGCCACGAAATTGCATCAGAGTTTTTCGCAATGAACGCACCCGATCCACCCCATTGGACGCTAAACTCAAGAATTGGTGCGTTTTGTAGTGTTTGGGTGCATTTTGGATTGTTTCGTTACTGCATGAAACTCGGTGCGAAATAGGCTGAACTGGTGCAAGTAAAGCAAAGTTCGTGCCACGTGATTGCATCGGAATTTTTGGCAACGAACGCACGTGATCCACCCCATTGGACCCCAAACTCATGTTTTGGTGCGTTTTCGTAGTGTTCGGGTGCATTTGTCAATGTTTCATTACTACATGAAACTCGGTGCAAAATGGGTTGAACTGGTGCAATTAATGCACAAGTTTGTGTCATAAAGTCGCATCAGAATTTTTCGCAAAGAACGCACTCGATCCTCCCAATTGGAACCAAACTCATGTTCTGGAGCATTTTGTTGTGTTTCGGTGCATTTGGGAAGGTTTCGTTACTACACGGAACTCGGTGCCAAATGGGTTGAACTAGTGCAATTAATGAAGAAGTTCGTGCCACGAAATCGCATCAGAGTTTTTTGCAATGAACGCATCCGATCCTCCCCATTGGACGCTAAACACATCAATTGGTGCGTTTTGTAGTGTTTGGGTGCATTTTGGATTGTTTCGTTACTGCATGAAACTCGGTGCGAAATAGGCTGAACTGGTGCAATTAATGCAAAAGTTCGTGCCACGAACTAGCATCGGAATTTTTGGCAATGAACGCACGTGATCCACCCCATTGGACCCTAAACTCATGTTTTGGTGCGTTTTCATAGTGTTTGGGTGCATTTGTCAATGTTTCATTACTACATGAAACTCGGTGCAAAACGGGTTGAACTGGTGCAATTAATGCACAAGTTTGTGCCCTAAAGTTGCATCTGAATTTTTCGCAAAGAACTCACACGATCCACCCCATTGGAACCAAACTCATGTTCCTGAGCATTTTGTAGTGTTTCAGTGCATTTGTCAATGTTTCGTTATTACATGAAACTCGGTGCAAAACGGGTTGAACTGATGCAATTAATGCACAAGTTTGTGCCATAAAGTCGCATCAGAATTTTTCGCAAAGAACGCACTCGATCCACCCCATTGGAACCAAACTCATATTCTGGAGCATTTTGTAGTGTTTCGGTGCATTTGGCAATGTTTCGTTACTACACGGAACTCGGTGCAAAATGGGTTGAACTGGTGCAATTAGTGAAGAAGTTCGTGCCACTAAATTGCATCAGAGTTTTTCGCAATGAACGCACCCGATCCACCCCATTGGACGCTAAACTCAAGAATTGGTGCGTTTTGTAGTGTTTGGGTGCATTTTGGATTGTTTCGTTACTGCATGAAACTCGGTGCGAAATAGGCTGAACTGGTGCAAGTAAAGCAAAGTTCGTGCCACGTGATTGCATCGGAATTTTTGGCAACGAACGCACGTGATCCACCCCATTGGACCCCAAACTCATGTTTTGGTGCGTTTTCGTAGTGTTCGGGTGCATTTGTCAATGTTTCATTACTACATGAAACTCGGTGCAAAATGGGTTGAACTGGTGCAATTAATGCACAAGTTTGTGTCATAAAGTCGCATCAGAATTTTTCGCAAAGAACGCACTCGATCCTCCCAATTGGAACCAAACTCATGTTCTGGAGCATTTTGTTGTGTTTCGGTGCATTTGGGAAGGTTTCGTTACTACACGGAACTCGGTGCAAAATGGGTTGAACTAGTGCAATTAATGAAGAAGTTCGTGCCACGAAATTGCGTCAGAGTTTTTTGCAATGAACGCACCCGATCCTCCCCATTGGACGCTAAACACATCAATTGTTGTGTTTTGTAGTGTTTGGGTGCATTTTGGATTGTTTCGTTACTGCATGAAACTCGGTGCGAAATAGGCTGAACTGGTGCAATTAATGCAAAAGTTCGTGCCACGAACTCGCATCGGAATTTTTGGCAATGAACGCACGTGATCCACCCCATTGGACCCTAAACTCATGTTTTGGTTCGTTTTCATAGTGTTTGGGTGAATTTGTCAATCTTTCATTACTACATGAAACTCGGTGCAAAACGGGTTGAACTAGTGCAATTAATGCACAAGTTTGTGCCCTAAAGTTGCATCGGAATTTTTGGCAACGAACGCACGCGATCCACCCCATTGGACCCTAAACTCATGTTTTGGTGCGTATTCATACTGTTCGGGTGCATTTGTCAATGTTTCATTACTACATGAAACTCGGTGCAAAACGGGTTGAACTGGTGCAATTAATGCACAAGTTTGTGCCCTAAAGTCGCATCTGAATTTTTCGCAAAGAACGCACTCGATCCACCCCATTGGAACCAAACTCATATTCTGGAGCATTTTGTAGTGTTTCGGTGCATTTGGCAATGTTTCGTTACTACACGGAACTCGGTGCAAAATGGGTTGAACTGGTGCAATAAGTGAAGAAGTTCGTGCCACGAAATCGCATCAGAGTTTTTCGCAATGAACGCACCCGATCCACCCCATTGGATGCTAAACTCATGAATTGGTGTGTTTTGTAGTGTTTGGTTGCATTTTGGATTGTTTTTGTTACTGCATGAAACTCGGTGCGACATAGGCTGAACTGGTGCAAGTAATGCAAAAGTTCGTGCCACGAACTCGCATCGGAATTTTTGGCAACGAACACACGCGATCCACCCCATTTGACCCTAAACTCTTGTTTTGATGCATTTTCATAGTGTTTTGGTGCATTTGTCAATGTTTCGTTATTACATGAAACTCGGTGCAAAACGGGTTGAACTGGTGCAATTAATGCACAAGTTTGGGCCCTAAAGTCGCATCGGTATTTTTTACAAAGAACGCACTCGATCCACCCCATTGGAACCAAACTCATGTTTTGGATCATTTTCATAGTGTTTCGGTGCATTTGGTAATGTTTCGTTACTACATGGAACTCGGTGCAAAATAGGTTGAACTGGTGCAATTAATGAAGAAGTTCCTGCCACGAAATCGAATCAGAGTTTTTCGCAATGAGCACACCCGATCCACCCCATTGGACGCTAAACTCATGAATTGGTGCGTTTTGTAGTGTTTGGGTGCATTTTGGATTGTTTCGTTACTGCATGAAACTCGGTGCGAAATCGGCTGAACTGGTGCAATTATTGCATAAAGTTCGTGCCACGAAATCGTATCAGAATTTTTGGCAACGAACACACGCGATCCACCCCATTGCACCCTAAACTCATGTTTTGGTGTGTTTTCGTAGTGTTTGGGTGCATTTGTCAATGTTTCGTTATTACATGAAACTCGGTGCAAAACGGGTTGAACTGATGCAATTAATGCACAAGTTTGTGCCATAAAGTCGCATCAGAATTTTTCGCAAAGAACGCACTCGATCCACCCCATTGGAACCAAACTCATATTCTGGAGCATTTTGTAGTGTTTCGGTGCATTTGGCAATGTTTCGTTACTACACGGAACTCGGTGCAAAATGGGTTGAACTGGTGCAATTAGTGAAGAAGTTCGTGCCACGAAATTGCATCAGAGTTTTTCGCAATGAACGCACCCGATCCACCCCATTGGACGCTAAACTCAAGAATTGGTGCGTTTTGTAGTGTTTGGGTGCATTTTGGATTGTTTCGTTACTGCATGAAACTCGGTGCGAAATAGGCTGAACTGGTGCAAGTAAAGCAAAGTTCGTGCCACGTGATTGCATCGGAATTTTTATCAACGAACGCACGTGATCCACCCCATTGGACCCCAAACTCATGTTTTGGTGCGTTTTCGTAGTGTTCGGGTGCATTTGTCAATGTTTCGTTACTACATGAAACTCGGTGCAAAATGGGTTGAACTGGTGCAATTAATGCACAAGTTTGTGTCATAAAGTCGCATCAGAATTTTTCGCAAAGAACGCACTCGATCCACCCCATTGGAACCAAACTCATGTTCTGGAGCATTTTGTTGTGTTTCGGTGCATTTGGCAAGGTTTCGTTACTACATGGAACTCGGTGCAAAATAGGTTGAACTGGTGCAATTAATGAAGAAGTTCGTGCCACGAAATCGCATCAGAGTTTTTTGCAATGAACGCACCCGATCCTCCCCATTGGACGCTAAACACATCAATTGGTGCGTTTTGTAGTGTTTGAGTGCATTTTGAATTGTTTCGTTACTGCATGAAACTCGGTGCGAAATAGGCTGAACTGGTGCAATTAATGCAAAAGTTCGTGCCACGAACTCGCATCGGAATTTTTGGCAATGAACGCACGCGATCCACCCCATTGGACCCTAAACTCATGTTTTGGTGCATTTTCATAGTGTTTGGGTGCATTTGTCAATCTTTCATTACTACATGAAACTCGGTGCAAAACGGGTTGAACTGATGCAATTAATGCACAAGTTTGTGCCATAAAGTCGCATCGGAATTTTTTGCAAAGAACGCACTCGATCCACCCCATTGGAACCAAACTCATATTCTGGAGCATTTTGTAGTGTTTCGGTGCATTTGGCAATGTTTCGTTACTACACGGAACTCGGTGCAAAATGGGTTGAACTGGTGCAATTAGTGAAGAAGTTCGTGCCACGAAATTGCATCAGAGTTTTTCGCAATGAACGCACCCGATCCACCCCATTGGACGCTAAACTCAAGAATTGGTGCGTTTTGTAGTGTTTGGGTGCATTTTGGATTGTTTCGTTACTGCATGAAACTCGGTGCGAAATAGGCTGAACTGGTGCAAGTAAAGCAAAGTTCGTGCCACGTGATTGCATCGGAATTTTTGGCAACGAACGCACGTGATCCACCCCATTGGACCCCAAACTCATGTTTTGGTGCGTTTTCGTAGTGTTCGGGTGCATTTGTCAATGTTTCATTACTACATGAAACTCGGTGCAAAATGGGTTGAACTGGTGCAATTAATGCACAAGTTTGTGTCATAAAGTCGCATCAGAATTTTTCGCAAAGAACGCACTCGATCCTCCCAATTGGAACCAAACTCATGTTCTGGAGCATTTTGTTGTGTTTCGGTGCATTTGGGAAGGTTTCGTTACTACACGGAACTCGGTGCAAAATGGGTTGAACTAGTGCAATTAATGAAGAAGTTCGTGCCACGAAATCGCATCAGAGTTTTTTGCAATGAACGCATCCGATCCTCCCCATTGGACGCTAAACACATCAATTGGTGCGTTTTGTAGTGTTTGGGTGCATTTTGGATTGTTTCGTTACTGCATGAAACTCGGTGCGAAATAGGCTGAACTGGTGCAATTAATGCAAAAGTTCGTGCCACGAACTAGCATCGGAATTTTTGGCAATGAACGCACGTGATCCACCCCATTGGACCCTAAACTCATGTTTTGGTGCGTTTTCGTAGTGTTCGGGTGCATTTGTCAATGTTTCATTACTACATGAAACTCGGTGCAAAACGGGTTGAACTGGTGCAATTAATGCACAAGTTTGTGTCATAAAGTCGCATCAGAATTTTTCGCAAAGAACGCACTCGATCCTCCCAATTGGAACCAAACTCATGTTCTGGAGCATTTTGTTGTGTTTCGGTGCATTTGGGAAGGTTTCGTTACTACACGGAACTCGGTGCAAAATGGGTTGAACTAGTGCAATTAATGAAGAAGTTCGTGCCACGAAATTGCGTCAGAGTTTTTTGCAATGAACGCACCCGATCCTCCCCATTGGACGCTAAACAGCATCAATTGTTGTGTTTTGTAGTGTTTGGGTGCATTTTGGATTGTTTCGTTACTGCATGAAACTCGGTGCGAAATAGGCTGAACTGGTGCAATTAATGCAAAAGTTCGTGCCACGAACTCGCATCGGAATTTTTGGCAACGAACGCACGTGATCCACCCCATTGGACCCTAAACTCATGTTTTGGTGCGTTTTCAGTAGTGTTTGGGTGCATTTGTCAATGTTTCGTTATTACATGAAACTCGGTGCAAAACGGGTTGAACTGAGTGCAATTAATGCACAAGTTTGTGCCATAAAGTCGCATCAGAATTTTTCGCAAAGAACGCACTCGATCCACCCCATTGGAACCAAACTCATATTCTGGAGCATTTTGTAGTGTTTCGGTGCATTTGGCAATGTTTCGTTACTACACGGAACTCGGTGCAAAATGGGTTGAACTGGTGCAATTAGTGAAGAAGTTCGTGCCACGAAATTGCATCAGAGTTTTTCGCAATGAACGCACCCGATCCACCCCATTGGACGCTAAACTCAAGAATTGGTGCGTTTTGTAGTGTTTGGGTGCATTTTGGATTGTTTCGTTACTGCATGAAACTCGGTGCGAAATAGGCTGAACTGGTGCAAGTAAAGCAAAGTTCGTGCCACGTGATTGCATCGGAATTTTTGGCAACGAACGCACGTGATCCACCCCATTGGACCCCAAACTCATGTTTTGGTGCGTTTTCGTAGTGTTCGGGTGCATTTGTCAATGTTTCATTACTACATGAAACTCGGTGCAAAATGGGTTGAACTGGTGTAATTAATGCACAAGTTTGTGTCATAAAGTCGCATCAGAATTTTTCGCAAAGAACGCACTCGATCCTCCCAATTGGAACCAAACTCATGTTCTGGAGCATTTTGTTGTGTTTCGGTGCATTTGGGAAGGTTTCGTTACTACACGGAACTCGGTGCAAAATGGGTTGAACTAGTGCAATTAATGAAGAAGTTCGTGCCACGAAATCGCATCAGAGTTTTTTGCAATGAACGCATCCGATCCTCCCCATTGGACGCTAAACACATCAATTGGTGTGTTTTGTAGTGTTTGGGTGCATTTTGGATTGTTTCGTTACTGCATGAAACTCGGTGCGAAATAGGCTGAACTGGTGCAATTAATGCAAAAGTTCGTGCCACGAACTAGCATCGGAATTTTTGGCAATGAACGCACGTGATCCACCCCATTGGACCCTAAACTCATGTTTTGGTGCGTTTTCGTAGTGTTCGGGTGCATTTGTCAATGTTTCGTTACTACATGAAACTCGGTGCAAAATGGGTTGAACTGGTGCAATTAATGCACAAGTTTGTGTCATAAAGTCGCATCAGAATTTTTCGCAAAGAACGCACTCGATCCACCCCATTGGAACCAAACTCATGTTCTGGAGCATTTTGTTGTGTTTCGGTGCATTTGGCAAGGTTTCGTTACTACATGGAACTCGGTGCAAAATAGGTTGAACTGGTGCAATTAATGAAGAAGTTCGTGCCACGAAATCGCATCAGAGTTTTTTGCAATGAACGCACCCGATCCTCCCCATTGGACGCTAAACACATCAATTGGTGCGTTTTGTAGTGTTTGAGTGCATTTTGGATTGTTTCGTTACTGCATGAAACTCGGTGCGAAATAGGCTGAACTGGTGCAATTAATGCAAAAGTTCGTGCCACGAACTAGCATCGGAATTTTTGGCAATGAACGCACGTGATCCACCCCATTGGACCCTAAACTCATGTTTTGGTGCGTTTTCATAGTGTTTGGGTGCATTTGTCAATGTTTCATTACTACATGAAACTCGGTGCAAAACGGGTTGAACTGGTGCAATTAATGCACAAGTTTGTGCCCTAAAGTTGCATCTGAATTTTTCGCAAAGAACTCACACGATCCACCCCATTGGAACCAAACTCATGTTCCTGAGCATTTTGTAGTGTTTCAGTGCATTTGTCAATGTTTCGTTATTACATGAAACTCGGTGCAAAACGGGTTGAACTGATGCAATTAATGCACAAGTTTGTGCCATAAAGTCGCATCAGAATTTTTCGCAAAGAACGCACTCGATCCACCCCATTGGAACCAAACTCATATTCTGGAGCATTTTGTAGTGTTTCGGTGCATTTGGCAATGTTTCGTTACTACACGGAACTCGGTGCAAAATGGGTTGAACTGGTGCAATTAGTGAAGAAGTTCGTGCCACGAAATTGCATCAGAGTTTTTTCGCAATGAATGCACCCGATCCACCCCATTGGACGCTAAACTCAAGAATTGGTGCGTTTT
>NW_024376621.1:0-37226 GCF_016808335.1 Panicum virgatum
TTTTCGCTACGAACGCACCCGATACACACCATGGGACACAAAACTCATGTTTTCTTGCATTTCGTATTGTTTGAGTGCATTGGGGATCGTTTCGTTACTGGACTAACTCGGTGCAAAATGAGCCAAACTGGAGCAATTAATGAAAGTTTGTGCCACGAAGTCGCTTGGGAATTTTTCCCTATGAACGCACCCGATAACCACCAAGGTATCCAAAACTCATGTTTTATTAAATTTCGTAATGTTTGGATGCATTTGGGATCGTTTCGTTACTTCAATAAACTCGGTTGCAAAATGGACCGAACTAGTGCAATTAATGCAAAAGTTCTTGCCACGTAGTCGCGTCGGAACTTTTCGCTACGAACGCACCCGATACACACCATGGGACCCTAGACTCATGTTTTGTTGCATTTCGTAATGTTTGGGTGCATTTGGGACTGTTTTGTTACTGCACTAAACTCGGTGCAAATGGGCCAATCTGGTGCAATTAATGCAAAAGTTCGTGTCACGAAGTCGCGTCTGAACTTGTCACTACGAACGTGCCCGATCCACACCATTGGACCCTAAACTCATGTTTTAGTGTGTTTTTTAATATTTGGGTGCACTCGGTACCGTTTTGCTACTGCACTAAACTCGGTGCGGAAATGGGCCGAACTGATGCAATTAATGCAAAAGTTCATGCCACGAAGTCGTGTCGGAACTTTTCGCTACGAACGCGCCCGATCCACACCATTGGACTCTAAACTCATGTTTTGTTGCATTTCGTAAAGTTTGGGTTTATTTGGGATCCTTTCGCTACTGCACTAAACTCGGTGCAAAATGGGCCGAACTGGTGCCAATAAATGCAAAAGTTCATGCCACGACGTAGTGTCGGAACTTTTCGCTAAGAACTCACCCGATACACACCGTGGGACCCTAAACTCATGTTCTTGTTACATTTCGTAATGTTTGGCTGCATTTATGATTGTTTTGTTACTGCACTAAACTCGGTGCAAATGGGCCAATCTAGTGCAATTAATGCAAAAGTTTGTGCCACGAAGTCGCGTCTGAACTTGCCACTACAAACCTGCCTGATCCACACCATTGGACCCTAAACTGAAGTTTTAGTGCGTTTCGTAATGTTTGGGTGCATTTATGATTGTTTTGTTACTGCACTAAACTCGGTGCAAATCGGCCAATCTAGTGCAATTAATGCAAAAGTTTGTGCCACGAAGTCGCGTCTGAACTTGTCACTACAAACCTGCCTGATCTACACCATTGGACCCTAAACTCAAGTTTTAGTGTGTTTCGTAATGTTTGGGTGCACATGGGACCGTTTCGCTACTGCACTAAACTCGGTGCAAAATGGGCCGAGCTGGCGCAGTTAATGCAAAAGTTCATGCCACGAAATCGCATCCGAACAATTCACTATGAATGCACGAGAAACACACCAAGGGACCCTAAACTCATGTTTTGTTGCATTTCGTAACGTTTGGTGCATTTGGGACCATTTTGTTACTGCATTAACCTCGATGCAAACGGGCCAATCTGATGCAATTAATGCAAAATATCGTGCCACGAACTCGCGTCGTATCTTTTCGCTACGAACGCACCCGATACACACCATGGGACACAAAACTCATGTTTTCTTGCATTTCGTATTGTTTGAGTGCATTGGGGATCGTTTCGTTACTGCACTAATCTCGGTGCAAAATGAGCCGAACTGGAGCAATTAATGAAAAGTTTGTGCCACGAAGTCGCGTGGGAATTTTTCCCTATGAACGCATCCGATAACCACCAAGGTATCCAAAACTCATGTTTTGTTAAATTTCGTAATGTTTGGATGCATTTGGGATCATTTCGTTACTTCAATAAACTCGATGCAAAATGGACCGAACTAGTGCAATTAATGCAAAAGTTCTTGCCACGTAGTCGCGTCGGAACTTTTCGCTACGAACGCACCCGATACACACCATGGGACCCTAGACTCATGTTTTGTTGCATTTCGTAATGTTTGGGTGCATTTGGGACCGTTTTGTTACTGCACTAAACTCGGTGCAAATGGGCCAATCTGGTGCAATTAATGCAAAAGTTCGTGTCACGAAGTCGCGTCTGAACTTGTCACTACGAACATGCCCGATCTACACCATTGGACCCTAAACTCATGTTTTAGTGTGTTTTGTAATATTTGGGTGCACTCGGTACCGTTTCGCTACTGCACTAAACTCGGTGCGAAATGGGCCGAACTGATGCAATTAATGCAAAAGTTCATGCCACGAAGTCATGTCGCAACTTTTCACTACGAACGCGCCCGATCCACACCATTGGACTCTAAACTCATGTTTTGTTGCATTTCGTAAAGTTTGGGTTTATTTGGGATCCTTTCGCTACTGCACTAAACTCGGTGCAAAATGGGCCGAACTGGTGCAATAAATGCAAAAGTTCATGCCACGATGTAGTGTCGGAACTTTTCGCTAAGAACTCACCCGATACACACCGTGGGACCCTAAACTCATGTTCTTGTTGCATTTCGTTATGTTTGGGTGCATTTATGATTGTTTTGTTACTGCACTAAACTCGGTGCAAATGGGCCAATCTGGTGCAATTAATGCAAAAGTTCGTGCCACGAAGTCGCGTCTGAACTTGCCACTACAAACCTGCCTGATCCACACCATTGGACCCTAAACTGAAGTTTTAGTGCGTTTCGTAATGTTTGGGTGCATTTATGATTGTTTTGTTACTGCACTAAACTCGGTGCAAATCGGCCAATCTAGTGCAATTAATGCAAAAGTTCGTGCCACGAAGTCGCGTCTGAACTTGTCACTACAAACCTGCCTGATCCACACCAATGGACCCTAAACTCAAGTTTTAGTGCGTTTCCTAATGTTTGGGTGCACATGGGACCGTTTCGCTACTGCACTAAACTCGGTGCAAAATGGGCCGAGCTGGCGCAGTTAATGCAAAAGTTCATGCCACGAAATCGCATCGGAACAATTCACTATGAATGCACGAGAAACACACCAAGGGACCCTAAACTCATGTTTTGTTGTATTTTGTAACGTTTGGTGCATTTGGGACCATTTTGTTACTGCATTAAACTCGATGCAAACGGGCCAATCTGATGCAATTAATGCAAAAGATCATGCCACGAACTCGCGTCGTATCTTTTCGCTACGAACGCACCCGATACACACCATGGGACACAAAACTCATGTTTTCTTGCATTTCGTATTGTTTGAGTGCATTGGGGATCGTTTCGTTACTGGACTAAACTCGGTGCAAAATGAGCCAAACTGGAGCAATTAATGAAAAGTTTGTGCCACGAAGTCGCGTGGGAATTTTTCCCTATGAACGCACCCGATAACCACCAAGGTATCCAAAACTCATGTTTTATTAAATTTCGTAATGTTTGGATGCATTTGGGATCGTTTCGTTACTTCAATAAACTCGGTGTAAAATGGACCGAACTAGTGCAATTAATGCAAAAGTTCTTGCCACGTAGTCGCGTCGGAACTTTTCGCTACGAACGCACCCGATACACACCATGGGACCCTAGACTCATGTTTTGTTGCATTTCGTAATGTTTGGGTGCATTTGGGACTGTTTTGTTACTGCACTAAACTCGGTGCAAATGGGCCAATCTGGTGCAATTAATGCAAAAGTTCGTGTCACGAAGTCGCGTCTGAACTTGTCACTACGAACGTGCCCGATCCACACCATTGGACCCTAAACTCATGTTTTAGTGTGTTTTTTAATATTTGGGTGCACTCGGTACCGTTTCGCTACTGCACTAAACTCGGTGCGAAATGGGCCGAACTGATGCAATTAATGCAAAAGTTCATGCCACGAAGTCGTGTCGGAACTTTTCGCTACGAACGCGCCCGATCCACACCATTGGACTCTAAACTCATGTTTTGTTGCATTTCGTAAAGTTTGGGTTTATTTGGGATCCTTTCGCTACTGCACTAAACTCGGTGCAAAATGGGCAGAACTGGTGCAGTAAATGCAAAAGTTCATGCCACGACGTAGTGTCGGAACTTTTCGCTAAGAACTCACCCGATACACACCGTGGGACCCTAAACTCATGTTCTTGTTGCATTTCGTAATGTTTGGCTGCATTTATGATTGTTTTGTTACTGCACTAAACTCGGTGCAAATGGGCCAATCTAGTGCAATTAATGCAAAAGTTTGTGCCACAAAGTCGCGTCTGAACTTGCCACTACAAACCTGCCTGATCCACACCATTGGACCCTAAACTGAAGTTTTAGTGCGTTTCGTAATGTTTGGGTGCATTTATGATTGTTTTGTTACTGCACTAAACTCGGTGCAAATCGGCCAATCTAGTGCAATTAATGCAAAAGTTTGTGCCACGAAGTCGCGTCTGAACTTGTCACTACAAACCTGCCTGATCCACACCATTGGACCCTAAACTCAAGTTTTAGTGTGTTTCGTAATGTTTGGGTGCACATGGGACCGTTTCGCTACTGCACTAAACTCGGTGCAAAATGGGCCGAGCTGGCGCAGTTAATGCAAAAGTTCATGCCACGAAATCGCATCCGAACAATTCACTATGAATGCACGAGAAACACACCAAGGGACCCTAAACTCATGTTTTGTTGCATTTCGTAACGTTTGGTGCATTTGGGACCATTTTGTTACTGCATTAAACTCGATGCAAACGGGCCAATCTGATGCAATTAATGCAAAATATCGTGCCACGAACTCGCGTCGTATCTTTTCGCTACGAACGCACCCGATACACACCATGGGACACAAAACTCATGTTTTCTTGCATTTCGTATTGTTTGAGTGCATTGGGGATCGTTTCGTTACTGCACTAATCTCGGTGCAAAATGAGCCGAACTGGAGCAATTAATGAAAAGTTTGTGCCACGAAGTCGCGTGGGAATTTTTCCCTATGAACGCATCCGATAACCACCAAGGTATCCAAAACTCATGTTTTGTTAAATTTCGTAATGTTTGGATGCATTTGGGATCATTTCGTTACTTCAATAAACTCGATGCAAAATGGACCGAACTAGTGCAATTAATGCAAAAGTTCTTGCCACGTAGTCGCGTCGGAACTTTTCGCTACGAACGCACCCGATACACACCATGGGACCCTAGACTCATGTTTTGTTGCATTTCGTAATGTTTGGGTGCATTTGGGACCGTTTTGTTACTGCACTAAACTCGGTGCAAATGGGCCAATCTGGTGCAATTAATGCAAAAGTTCGTGTCACGAAGTCGCGTCTGAACTTGTCACTACGAACATGCCCGATCCACACCATTGGACCCTAAACTCATGTTTTAGTGTGTTTTGTAATATTTGGGTGCACTCGGTACCGTTTCGCTACTGCACTAAACTCGGTGCGAAATGGGCCGAACTGATGCAATTAATGCAAAAGTTCATGCCACGAAGTCATGTCGCAACTTTTCACTACGAACGCGCCCGATCCACACCATTGGACTCTAAACTCATGTTTTGTTGCATTTCGTAAAGTTTGGGTTTATTTGGGATCCTTTCGCTACTGCACTAAACTCGGTGCAAAATGGGCCGAACTGGTGCAATAAATGCAAAAGTTCATGCCACGATGTAGTGTCGGAACTTTTCGCTAAGAACTCACCCGATACACACCGTGGGACCCTAAACTCATGTTCTTGTTGCATTTCGTTATGTTTGGGTGCATTTATGATTGTTTTGTTACTGCACTAAACTCGGTGCAAATGGGCCAATCTGGTGCAATTAATGCAAAAGTTCGTGCCACGAAGTCGCGTCTGAACTTGCCACTACAAACCTGCCTGATCCACACCATTGGACCCTAAACTGAAGTTTTAGTGCGTTTCGTAATGTTTGGGTGCATTTATGATTGTTTTGTTACTGCACTAAACTCGGTGCAAATCGGCCAATCTAGTGCAATTAATGCAAAAGTTCGTGCCACGAAGTCGCGTCTGAACTTGTCACTACAAACCTGCCTGATCCACACCAATGGACCCTAAACTCAAGTTTTAGTGCGTTTCGTAATGTTTGGGTGCACATGGGACCGTTTCGCTACTGCACTAAACTCGGTGCAAAATGGGCCGAGCTGGCGCAGTTAATGCAAAAGTTCATGCCACGAAATCGCATCGGAACAATTCACTATGAATGCACGAGAAACACACCAAGGGACCCTAAACTCATGTTTTGTTGTATTTTGTAACGTTTGGTGCATTTGGGACCATTTTGTTACTGCATTAAACTCGATGCAAACGGGCCAATCTGATGCAATTAATGCAAAAGATCATGCCACGAACTCGCGTCGTATCTTTTCGCTACGAACGCACCCGATACACACCATGGGACACAAAACTCATGTTTTCTTGCATTTCGTATTGTTTGAGTGCATTGGGGATCGTTTCGTTACTGGACTAAACTCGGTGCAAAATGAGCCAAACTGGAGCAATTAATGAAAAGTTTGTGCCACGAAGTCGCGTGGGAATTTTTCCCTATGAACGCACCCGATAACCACCAAGGTATCCAAAACTCATGTTTTATTAAATTTCGTAATGTTTGGATGCATTTGGGATCGTTTCGTTACTTCAATAAACTCGGTGCAAAATGGACCGAACTAGTGCAATTAATGCAAAAGTTCTTGCCACGTAGTCGCGTCGGAACTTTTCGCTACGAACGCACCCGATACACACCATGGGACCCTAGACTCATGTTTTGTTGCATTTCGTAATGTTTGGGTGCATTTGGGACTGTTTTGTTACTGCACTAAACTCGGTGCAAATGGGCCAATCTGGTGCAATTAATGCAAAAGTTCGTGTCACGAAGTCGCGTCTGAACTTGTCACTACGAACGTGCCCGATCCACACCATTGGACCCTAAACTCATGTTTTAGTGTGTTTTTTAATATTTGGGTGCACTCGGTACCGTTTCGCTACTGCACTAAACTCGGTGCGAAATGGGCCGAACTGATGCAATTAATGCAAAAGTTCATGCCACGAAGTCGTGTCGGAACTT
Source organism: Panicum virgatum (assembly GCF_016808335.1). Classification (NCBI taxonomy): domain Eukaryota; kingdom Viridiplantae; phylum Streptophyta; class Magnoliopsida; order Poales; family Poaceae; genus Panicum; species Panicum virgatum. Next base: position 6,982 of record NW_024376621.1, read on the forward strand.
TTCGCTACGAACGCGCCCGATCCACACCATTGGACTCTAAACTCATGTTTTGTTGCATTTCGTAAAGTTTGGGTTTATTTGGGATCCTTTCGCTACTGCACTAAACTCGGTGCAAAATGGGCAGAACTGGTGCAATAAATGCAAAAGTTCATGCCACGACGTAGTGTCGGAACTTTTCGCTAAGAACTCACCCGATACACACCGTGGGACCCTAAACTCATGTTCTTGTTGCATTTCGTAATGTTTGGCTGCATTTATGATTGTTTTGTTACTGCACTAAACTCGGTGCAAATGGGCCAATCTAGTGCAATTAATGCAAAAGTTTGTGCCACGAAGTCGCGTCTGAACTTGCCACTACAAACCTGCCTGATCCACTCCATTGGACCCTAAACTGAAGTTTTAGTGCGTTTCGTAATGTTTGGGTGCATTTATGATTGTTTTGTTACTGCACTAAACTCGGTGCAAATCGGCCAATCTAGTGCAATTAATGCAAAAGTTTGTGCCAGGAAGTCGCGTCTGAACAATTCACTATGAATGCACGAGAAACACACGAAGGGACCCTAAACTCATGTTTTGTTGCATTTCGTAACGTTTGGTGCATTTGGGACCATTTTGTTACTGCATTAAACTCGATGCAAACGGGCCAATCTGATGCAATTAATGCAAAAGATCGTGCCACGAACTCGCGTCATATCTTTTCGCTAAGAACGCACCCGATACACACCATGGGACACAAAACTCATGTTTTCTTGCATTTCGTATTGTTTGAGTGCATTGGGGATCGTTTCGTTACTGCACTAAACTCGGTGCAAAATGAGCCGAACTAGAGCAATTAATGAAAAGTTTGTGCCACGAAGTCGCGTGGGAATTTTTCCCTATGAACGCACCCGATAACCACCAAGGTATCCAAAACTCATGTTTTGTTAAATTTCGTAATGTTTGGATGCATTTGGGATCGTTTCGTTACTTCAATAAACTCGGTGCAAAATGGACCGAACTAGTGCAATTAATGCAAAAGTTCTTGCCATGTAGTCGCGTCGGAACTTTTCGCTACGAACGCACCCGATACACACCATGGGACCCTAGACTCATGTTTTGTTGCATTTCATAATGTTTGGGTGCATTTGGGACCGTTTTGTTACTGCACTAAACTCGGTGCAAATGGGCCAATCTGGTGCAATTAATGCAAAAGTTCGTGTCACGAAGTCGCGTCTGAACTTGTCACTACGAACGTGCCCGATCCACACCATTGGACCCTAAACTCATGTTTTAGTGTGTTTTGTAATATTTGGGTGCACTCGGTACCGTTTCGCTACTGCACTAAACTCGGTGCGAAATGGGCCGAACTGATGCAATTAAAGCAAAAGTTCATGCCACGAAGTCGTGTCAGGAACTTTTCGCTACGAACGCGCCCGATCCACACCATTGGACTCTAAACTCATGTTTTGTTGCATTTCGTAAAGTTTGGGTTTATTTGGGATCCTTTCGCTACTGCACTAAACTCGGTGCAAAATGGGCCGAACTGGTGCAATAAATGCAAAAGTTCATGCCACGACGTAGTGTCGGAACTTTTCGCTAAGAACTCACCCGATACACACCGTGGGACCCTAAACTCATGTTCTTGTTGCATTTCGTAATGTTTGGGTGCATTTATGATTGTTTTGTTATTGCACTAAACTCGGTGCAAATAGGCCAATCTGGTGCAATTAATGCAAAAGTTCGTGCCACGAAGTCGCGTCTGAACTTGTCACTACAAACCTGCCTGATCCACACCATTGGACCCTAAACTCAAGTTTTAGTGCGTTTCGTAATGTTTGGGTGCACATGGGACCGTTTCGCTACTACACTAAACTCGGTGCAAAATGGGCCGAGCTGGCGCAGTTAATGCAAAAGTTCATGCCACGAAATCGCATCGGAACAATTCACTATGAATGCACGAGAAACACACCAAGGGACCCAAAACTCATGTTTTGTTGCATTTCGTAACGTTTGGTGCATTTGGGACCATTTTGTTACTGCATTAAACTCGATGCAAACGGGCCAATCTGATGCAATTAATGCAAAAGATCGTGCCACGAACTCGCGTCGTATCTTTTCGCTACGAACGCACCCGATACACACCATGGGACACAAAACTCATGTTTTCTTGCATTTCGTATTGTTTGAGTGCATTGGGGATCGTTTCGTTACTGCACTAAACTCGGTGCAAAATGAGCCGAACTGGAGCAATTAATGAAAAGTTTGTGCCACGAAGTCGCGTGGGAATTTTTCCCTATGAACGCACCCGATAACCACCAAGGTATCCAAAACTCATGTTTTGTTAAATTTCGTAATGTTTGGATGCAGTTGGGATCGTTTCGTTAATTCAATAAACTCGGTGCAAAATGGACCGAACTAGTGCAATTAATGCAAAAGTTATTGCCACGTAGTCGCGTCGGAACTTTTCGCTACGAACGCACCCGATACACACCATGGGACCCTAGAGTCATGTTTTGTTGCATTTCGTAATGTTTGGGTGCATTTGGGACCGTTTTGTTACTGCATTAAACTCGATGCAAACGGGCCAATCTGATGCAATTAATGCAAAAGATCGTGCCACGAACTTGCTTCGTATCTTTTCGCTACGAACGCACCCGATACACACCATGGGACACAAAACTCATGTTTTGTTGCATTTCATATTGTTTGAGTGCATTTGGGATCGTTTCGTTACTGCAATAAACTCGGTGCAAAATGGACCGAACTAGTGCAATTAATGCAAAAGTTCTTGCCATGTAGTCGCATCGGAACTTTTCACTACGAACGCACCCGATACACACCATGGGACCCTAGACTCATGTTTTGTTGCATTTCGTAATGTTTGGGTGCATTTGGGACTGTTTTGTTACTGCACTAAACTCGGTGCAAATGGGCCAATCTGGTGCAATTAATGCAAAAGTTCGTGCCACGAAGTCGCGTCTGAACTTGTCACTACGAACGTGCCCGATCCACACCATTGGACCCTAAACTCATGTTTTAGTGTGTTTCGTAATGTTTGGGTGCACTTGGGACTGTTTCGCTACTGCACTAAACTCGGCGCAAAATGGGCCGAACTGGTGCAATAAATGCAAAAGTTCTTGCCACAAAGTCGCGTCAGAACTTTTCGCTACGAACGCATGAGAAACACACCATGGGACCCTAAACTCATGTTATGTTGCATTTCGCAAAGTTTGGGTGCATTTGGGACCGTTTTGTTACTGCACTAAACTCGACGCAAATGGGCCAATCTATTGCAATTAATGCAAAAGTTCGTGTCACGAAGTCGCGTCTGAACTTGTCACTACAAACCTGCCTGATCCTAATCATTGGACCCTAAACTCATGTTTTAGTGTGTTTCGTAATGTTTGGGTGCACATGGGACTGTTTCGCTACTTCACTAAACTCGGTGCAAAATGGGCCGAACTGGTGCAATTAATGCAAAAGTTCAAGCCACGAAATCGCATCGGAACTATTCACTACGAACGCACGAGAAACACACCAAGGGACCCTAAACTCATGTTTTGTTGCATTTCGTAATGTTTGGTGCATTTGGGACCATTTTGTTATTGCATTAAACTCGATGCAAACGGGCGAATCTGATGCAATTAATGCAAAAGATCGTGCCACGAACTCACGTCATATCTTTTCGCTACAAACACACCCGATACACACCATGGGACACAAAACTCATGTTTTGATGCTTTTCGTATTGTTTGAGTGCATTTGGGATCGTTTCGTTACTGCACTAAACTCGGTGTAAAATGAGCCGAACTGGAGCAATTAATAAAAAGTTTGTGCCACGAAGTCGCGATGGAATTTTTCCCTATGAACATACCCGATACACACCAAGGGACCAAAAACTCATGTTTTGTTGGATTTCATAATGTTTGGATGCATTTGGGATCGTTTCGTTAGTGCAAAAAACACGGTGCAAAATGGGCCGAACTAGTGCAATTAATGCAAAAGTTCTTGCCACGTAGTCGCGTCGGAACTTTTCGCTACGAACGCACACGATACACACCATGGGACCCTAGACTCATGTTATGTTGCATTTCGTAATGTTTGGGTGCATTTGGGACCGTTTTGTTACTGCACTAAACTCGATGCAAATGGGCCAATCTATTGCAATTAATGCTAAAGTTCGTGTCACGAAGTCGCGTCTGAACTTGTCACTACAAACCTGCCTGATCCACACCATTGGACCCTAAACTCATGTTTTAGTGTGTTTTGTAATATTTGGGTGCACTCGGGACCGTTTCGCTACTGCACTAAACTCGGTGCGAAATGGGCCGAACAGGTGCAATTAATGCAAAAGGTCATGCCACGAAGTCGTGTCGGAACTATTCACTACGAACGCACGAGAAACACACCATTGGACTCTAAACTCATGTTTTGTTGCATTTCGTAAAGTTTGAGTTTATTTGGGATCATTTCGCTACTGCACTAAACTCGGTGCAAAATGGGCCGAACTGGTGCAATAAATGCAAAAGTTCATGCCACGACGTAGTGTCGGAACTTTTCGCTAAGAACTCACCCGATACACACTGTGGGACCCTAAACTCATGTTCTTGTTGCATTTCGTAATGTTTGAGTGCATTTATGACTGTTTTGTTACTGCACTAAACTCGGTGCAAATGGGCCAATCTAGTGCAATTAATGCAAAAGTTCGTGCCACGAAGTCGCGCCCGAACTTGTCACTATGAACGCGCCCGATCCACACCATTGGACCCTAAACTCATGTTTTAGTGTGTTTCATAATGTATGGGTGCACTTGTGACCATTTCACGACTGCACTAAACTCTGTGCAAAATGGGCCAAACTGGTGCAATTAATGCAAAAGTTCTTGCCACAAAGTCGCGTCGGAACTTTTCACTACGAACGCACGAGAAACACACCATGGGACGCATTTCGCAAAATTTGGGTGCATTTGGGACCGTTTTGTTACTGCACTAAACTCGATGCAAATGGGCCAATCTATTGCAATTAATGCAAAAGTTCGTGTCACGAAGTCGCGTCTGAAATTGTCACTACAAACCTGCCTGATCCACACAATTGGACACTAAACTCATGTTTTAGTGAGTTTCGTAATGTTTGGGTGCACATGGGACCGTTTTGCTACTGCACTAAACTCGGTGCAAAATGGGCCGAACTGGTGCAATTAATTCAAAAGTTCAAGCCACGACATCGCATCGGAACTATTCACTACGAACGCATAAGAAACACACCATGGGACCGTAAACTCATGTTTTGTTGCATTTCGTAATGTTTGGTGCATTTGGGACCATTTTGTTACTGCATTAAACTCGATGCAAACGGGCCAATCTGATGCAATTAATGCAAAAGATCGTGCCACGAACTCACGTCGTATCTTTTCGCTACGAACGCACCCGATACACACCATGGGACACAAAACTCATGTTTTGTTGCATTTCGTATTGTTTGAGTGCATTTGGGATCGTTTCATTACTGCACTAAACTCGGTGCAAAATGAGCCGAACTGGAGCAATTAATGAAAAGTTTGTGCCACGAAGTCGCGTTGGAATTTTTCCCTATGAACGTACCCGATACACACCAAGGGACCAAAAACTCATGTTTTGTTGCATTTCGTAATGTTTGGATGCATTTTGGATCGTTTTGTTACTGCAATAAACTCGGTGCAAAATGGGCCGAACTAGTGCAATTAATGCAAAAGTTCTTGCCACGTAGTCGTGTCGGAACTTTTCGCTACGAACACACACGATACACACCATGGGACCCTAGACTAATGTTTTGTTGCATTTCATAATGTTTGGGTGCATTTGGGACCGTTTTGTTGCTGCACTAAACTCGGTGCAAATGGGCCAATCTGGTGCAATTAATGCAAAAGTTCGTGTCACGATGTCGCGTCTGAACTTGTCACTACGAACGTGCCCGATCCACACCCTTGGACCCTAAACTCATGTTTTAGTGTGTTTCGTAATATTTGGGTGCACTCGGGACCATTTCGCTACTGCATTAAACTCGGTGCGAAATGGGCCGAACTGGTGCAATTAATGCAAAAGTTCGTGCCACGAAGTCGCGTCTGAACTTGTCACTACGAACGTGCCCAATCCACACCATTGGACCCTAAACTCATGTTTTAGTGTGTTTCGTAATGTTTGGGTGCACTTGGGACTGTTTCGCTACTGCACTAAACTCGGCGCAAAATGGGCCGAACTGGTGCAATTAATGCAAAAGTTCTTGCCACAAAGTCGCGTCGGAACTTTTCACTACGAACGCATGAGAAACACACCATGGGACCCTAAACTCATGTTATGTTGCATTTCGCAAAGTTTGGGTGCATTTGGGACCGTTTTGTTACTGCACTAAACTTGACGCAAATGGGCCAATCTATTGCAATTAATGCAAAAGTTCGTGTCACGAAGTCGCATCTGAACTTGTCACTACAAACCTGCCTGATCCTAACCATTGGACCCTAAACTCATGTTTTAGTGTGTTTCGTAATGTTTGGGTGCACATGGGACTGTTTCGCTACTTCACTAAACTCGGTGCAAAATGGGCCGAACTGGTGCAATTAATGCAAAAGTTCAAGCCACGAAATCGCATCGGAACTATTCACAACGAACGCACGAGAAACACACCAAGGGACCCTAAACTCATGTTTTGTTGCATTTCGTAATGTTTGGTGCATTTGGGACCATTTTGTTACTGCATTAAACGCGATGCAAACGGGCCAATCTGATGCAATTAATGCAAAAGATCGTGCCACGAACTCACGTCATATCTTTTCGCTATGAACGCACCCAATACACACGATGGGGCACAAAACTCATGTTTTGAAGCATTTCGTATTGTTTGAGTGCATTTGGGATTGTTTCGTTACTGCACTAAACTCGGTTTAAAATGAGCCGAACTGGAGCAATTAATGAAAAGTTTGAGCCACGAAGTCGCGATGGAATTTTTCCCTATGAACGTACCCGATACACACCAAGGGACCAAAAACTCATGTTTTGTTGCATTTCGTAATGTTTGGATGCATTTGGGATCGTTTCGTTACTGCAAAAAACACGGTGCAAAATGGGCCGAACTAGTGCAATTAATGCAAAAGTTCTTGCCCCGTAGTCGCGTCGGAACTTTTCGCTACGAACGCACACGATACACACCATGGGACCCTAGACTCATGTTATGTTGCATTTCGTAATGTTTGGGTGCATTTGGGACTGTTTTGTTACTGCACTAAACTCGATGCAAATGGGCCAATCTATTGCAATTAATGCAAAAGTTCGTGTCACGAAGTCGCGTCTGAACTTGTCACTACAAACCTGCTTGATCCACACCATTGGACCCTAAACTCATGTTTTAGTGTGTTTCGTAATATTTGGGTGCACTCGGGACCGTTTCGCTACTGCACTAAACTCGGTGCGAAATGGGCCGAACTGGTGCAATTAATGCAAAAAGTTCATGCCACGAAGTCGTGTCGGAACTATTCACTACGAACGCACGAGAAACACACCATTGGACTCTAAACTCATGTTTTGTTGCATTTCGTAAAGTTTGGGTTTATTTGGGATCGTTTCGCTACTGCACTAAACTCGGTGCAAAATGGGCCGAACTGGTGCAATAAATGCAAAAGTTCATGCCACGACGAAGTGTCGGAACTTTTCGCTAAGAACTCACCCGATACACACCGTGGGACCCCAAACTCATGTTCTTGTTGCATTTCGTAATGTTTGGGTGCATTTATGACTGTTTTGTTACTGCACTAAACTCGGTGCAAATGGGCCAATCTAGTGCAATTAATGCAAAAGTTCGTGCCACGAAGTCGCGCCCGAACTTGTCCCTACGAACGCGCCCGATCCACATCATTGGACCCTAAACTCATGTTTTAGTGTGTTTCATAATGTATGTGTGCACTTGGGACCATTTCACGACTGCACTAAACTCTGTGCAAAATGGGCCAAACTGGTGCAATTAATGCAAAAGTTCTTGCCACAAAGTCGTGTCGGAACTTTTCACTACGAACAAACGAGAAACACACCGTGGGACGCATTTCGCAAAGTTTGGGTGCATTTGGGACCGTTTTGTTACTGCACTAGACTCGATGCAAATGGGCCAATCTATTGCAATTAATGCAAAAGTTCGTGTCACGAAGTCGCGTCTGAACTTGTCACTACAAACCTGCCTGATCCACACCATTGGACCCTAAACTCATGTTTTAGTGTGTTTCGTAATGTTTGGGTGCACATGGGACCGTTTGCTACTGCACTAAACTCGGTGCAAAATGGGCCGAACTGGTCCAATTAATTCAAAAGTTCAAGCCACGACATCGCATCGGAACTATTCACTACGAACGCATAAGAAACACACCATGGGACCGTAAACTCATGTTTTGTTGCATTTCGTAATGTTTGGTGCATTTGGGACCATTTTGTTACTGCATTAAACTCGATGCAAACGGGCCAATCTGATGCAATTAATGCAAAAGATCGTGCCACGAACTCACGTCGTATCTTTTCGCTACGAACGCACCCGATACACACCATGGGACACAAAACTCATGTTTTGTTGCATTTCATATTGTTTGAGTGCATTTGGGATCGTTTCGTTACTGCACTAAACTCGGTGCAAAATGAGCCGAACTGGAGCAATTAATGAAAAGTTTGTGCCACGAAGTCGCGTTGGAATTTTTCCCTATGAACGTACCCGATACACACGAAGGGACCAAAAACTCATGTTTTGTTGCATTTCGTAATGTTTGGATGCATTTTGGATCGTTTCGTTACTGCAATAAACTCGGCGCAAAATGGGCCGAACTAGTGCAATCAATGCAAAAGTTCTTGCCACGTAGTCGCGTCGGAACTTTTTGCTACGAACGCACACGATACACACCATGGGACCCTAGACTAATGTTTTGTTGCATTTCGTAATGTTTGGGTGCATTTGGGACCGTTTTGTTGCTGCACTAAACTCGGTGCAAATGGGCCAATCTGGTGCAATTAATGCAAAAGTTCGTGTCACGATGTCGCATCTGAACTTGTCACTACGAACGTGCCCGATCCACACCCTTGGACCCTAAACTCATGTTTTAGTGTGTTTCGTAACATTTGGGTGCACTCGGGACCGTTTCGCTACAGCATTAAACTCGGTGCGAAATGGGCCGAACTGGTGCAATTAATGCAAAAGTTCGTGCCACGAAGTCGCACCTGAACTTGTCACTACGAACTCGCCCAATCCACACCATTGGACCCTAAACTCATGTTTTAGTGTGTTTCGTAATGTTTGGGTGCACTTCGGACTGTTTCGCTACTGCACTAAACTCGGCGCAAAATGGGCCGAACTGGTGCAATTAATGCAAAAGTTCTTGCCACAAAGTCGCGTCGGAACTTTTCACAACGAATGCATGAGAAACACACCATGGGACCCTAAACTCATGTTATGTTGCATTTCGCAAACTTTGGGTGCATTTGGGACCATTTTGTTACTGCACTAAACTCGACGCAAATGGGCCAATCTATTGCAATTAATGCAAAAGTTCGTGTCACGAAGTCGCGTCTGAACTTGTCACTACAAACCTGCCTGATCCTAACCATTGGACCCTAAACTCATGTTTTAGTGTGTTTCATAATGTTTGGGTGCACATGGGACTGTTTCGCTACTTCACTAAACTCGGTGCAAAATGGGCCGAACTGGTGCAATTAATGCAAAAGTTCAAGCCACGAAATCGCATCGGAACTATTCACAACGAACGCACGAGAAACACACCAAGGGACCCTAAACTCATGTTTTGTTGCATTTCGTAATGTTTGGTGCATTTGGGACCATTTTGTTACTGCATTAAACGCGATGCAAACGGGCCAATCTGATGCAATTAATGCAAAAGATCGTGCCACAAACTCACGTCTTATCTTTTCGCTACGAACGCACCCAATACACACGATGGGGCACAAAACTCATGTTTTGAAGCATTTCGTATTGTTTGAGTGCATTTGGGATCGTTTCGTTACTGCACTAAACTCGGTTTAAAATGAGCCAAACTGGAGCAATTAATGAAAAGTTTGAGCCACGAAGTCGCGATGGAATTTTTCCCTATGAACGTACCCGATACACACCAAGGGACCAAAAACTCATGTTTTGTTGCATTTCGTAATGTTTGGATGCATTTGGGATCGTTTCGTTACTGCAAAAAACACGGTGCAAAATGGGCCGAACTAGTGCAATTAATGCAAAAGTTCTTGCCCCGTAGTCGCGTCGGAACTTTTCGCTACGAACGCACACGATACACACCATGGGACCCTAGACTCATGTTATGTTGCATTTCGTAATGTTTGGGTGCATTTGGGACTGTTTTGTTACTGCACTAAACTCGATGCAAATGGGCCAATCTATTGCAATTAATGCAAAAGTTCGTGTCACGAAGTCGCGTCTGAACTTGTCACTACAAACCTACCTGATCCACACCATTGGACCCTAAACTCATGTTTTAGTGTGTTTCGTAATATTTGGGTGCACTCGGGACCGTTTCGCTACTGCACTAAACTCGGTGCGAAATGGGCCGAACTGGTGCAATTAATGCAAAAAGTTCATGCCACGAAGTCGTGTCGGAACTATTCACTACGAACGCACGAGAAACACACCATTGGACTCTAAACTCATGTTTTGTTGCATTTCGTAAAGTTTGGGTTTATTTGGGATCGTTTCGCTACTGCACTAAACTCGGTGCAAAATGGGCCGAACTGGTGCAATAAATGCAAAAGTTCATGCCACGACGAAGTGTCGGAACTTTTCGCTAAGAACTCACCCGATACACACCGTGGGACCCCAAACTCATGTTCTTGTTGCATTTCGTAATGTTTGGGTGCATTTATGACTGTTTTGTTACTGCACTAAACTCGGTGCAAATGGGCCAATCTAGTGCAATTAATGCAAAAGTTCGTGCCACGAAGTCGCGCCCGAACTTGTCACTACGAACGCGCCCGATCCACATCATTGGACCCTAAACTCATGTTTTAGTGTGTTTCATAATGTATGTGTGCACTTGGGACCATTTCACGACTGCACTAAACTCTGTGCAAAATGGGCCAAACTGGTGCAATTAATGCAAAAGTTCTTGCCACAAAGTCGTGTCGTAACTTTTCACTACGAACAAACGAGAAACACACCGTGGGACGCATTTCGCAAAGTTTGGGTGCATTTGGGACCGTTTTGTTACTGCACTAAACTCGATGCAAATGGGCCAATCTATTGCAATTAATGCAAAAGTTCGTGTCACGAAGTCGCGTCTGAACTTGTCACTACAAACCTGCCTGATCCACACCATTGGACCCTAAACTCATGTTTTAGTGTGTTTCGTAATGTTTGGGTGCACATGGGACCGTTTTGCTACTGCACTAAACTCGGTGCAAAATGGGCCGAACTGGTCCAATTAATTCAAAAGTTCAAGCCACGACATCGCATCGGAACTATTCACTACGAACGCATAAGAAACACACCATGGGACCGTAAACTCATGTTTTGTTGCATTTCGTAATGTTTGGTGCATTTGGGACCATTTTGTTACTGCATTAAACTCGATGCAAACGGGCCAATCTGATGCAATTAATGCAAAAGATCGTGCCACGAACTCACGTCGTATCTTTTCGCTACGAACGCACCCGATACACACCATGGGACACAAAACTCATGTTTTGTTGCATTTCGTATTGTTTGAGTGCATTTGGGATCGTTTCGTTACTGCACTAAACTCGGTGCAAAATGAGCCGAACTGGAGCAATTAATGAAAAGTTTGTGCCACGAAGTCGCGTTGGAATTTTTCCCTATGAACGTACCCGATACACACGAAGGGACCAAAAACTCATGTTTTGTTGCATTTCGTAATGTTTGGATGCATTTTGGATCGTTTCGTTACTGCAATAAACTCGGCGCAAAATGGGCCGAACTAGTGCAATCAATGCAAAAGTTCTTGCCACGTAGTCGCGTCGGAACTTTTTGCTACGAACGCACACGATACACACCATGGGACCCTAGACTAATGTTTTGTTGCATTTCGTAATGTTTGGGTGCATTTGGGACCGTTTTGTTGCTGCACTAAACTCGGTGCAAATGGGCCAATCTGGTGCAATTAATGCAAAAGTTCGTGTCACGATGTCGCATCTGAACTTGTCACTACGAACGTGCCCGATCCACACCCTTGGACCCTAAACTCATGTTTTAGTGTGTTTCGTAATATTTGGGTGCACTCGGGACCGTTTCGCTACAGCATTAAACTCGGTGCGAAAAGGGCCGAACTGGTGCAATTAATGCAAAAGTTCGTGCCACGAAGTCGCACCTGAACTTGTCACTACGAACTCGCCCAATCCACACCATTGGACCCTAAACTCATGTTTTAGTGTGTTTCGTAATGTTTGGGTGCACTTCGGACTGTTTCGCTACTGCACTAAACTCGGCGCAAAATGGGCCGAACTGGTGCAATTAATGCAAAAGTTCTTGCCACAAAGTCGCGTCGGAACTTTTCACAACGAATGCATGAGAAACACACCATGGGACCCTAAACTCATGTTATGTTGCATTTCGCAAACTTTGGGTGCATTTGGGACCATTTTGTTACTGCACTAAACTCGACGCAAATGGGCCAATCTATTGCAATTAATGCAAAAGTTTGTGCCACGAAGTCGCGTTGGAATTTTTCCCTATGAACGTACCCGATACACACCAAGGGACCAAAAACTCATGTTTTGTTGCATTTCGTAATGTTTGGATGCATTTTGGATCGTTTCGTTACTGCAATAAACTCGATGCAAAATGGGCCGAACTATTGCAATCAATGCAAAAGTTCTTGCCACGTAGTCGCGTCGGAACTTTTCTCTACGAACGCACACGATACACACCATGGGACCCTAGACTATTGTTTGCATTTCGTAATGTTTGGGTGCATTTGGGACCGTTTTGTTGCTGCACTAAACTCGGTGCAAATGGGGCAATCTAGTGTGCAATTAATGTAAAAGTTCGTGCCACAAAGTCGCGCCCGAACTTGTCACTACGAACGCACCCGATCCACATCATTGGACCCTAAACTCATGTTTTAGTGTGTTTCATAATGTATGGGTGCACTTGGGACCATTTCACGACTGCACTAAACTCTGTGCAAAATGGGCCAAACTGGTGCTATTAATGCAAAAGTTCTTGCCACAAAGTCGCGTCGGAACTTTTCACTTCGAATGCACGAGAAACACACCATGGGACGCATTTCACAAAGTTTGGGTGCATTTGGGACCGTTTTGTTACTGCACTAAACTCGATGCAAATGGGCCAATCTATTGCAACTAATGCAAAAGTTCGTGTCACGAAGTCGCGTCTGAACTTGTCACTACAAACCTGCCTGATCCACACCATTGGACCCTAAACTCATGTTTTAGTGAGTTTCGTAATGTTTGGGTGCACATGGGACCGTTTCGCTACTGCACTAAACTCGGTGCAAAATGGGCCGAACTGGTGCAATTAATTCAAAAGTTCAAGCCACGACATCGCATCGGAACTATTCACTACGAACGCATAAGAAACACACCATGGGACCGTAAACTCATGTTTTGTTGCATTTCGTAATGTTTGGTGCATTTGGGACCATTTTGTTACTGCATTAAACTCGATGCAAACGGGCCAATCTGATGCAATTAATGCAAAAGATCGTGCCACGAACTCACGTCGTATCTTTTCGCTACGAACGCACCCGATACACACCATGGGACACAAAACTCATGTTTTGTTGCATTTCGTATTGTTTGAGTGCATTTGGGATCGTTTCGTTACTGCACTAAACTCGGTGCAAAATGAGCCGAACTGGAGCAATTAATGAAAAGTTTGTGCCACGAAGTCGCGTTGGAATTTTTCCCTATGAACGTACCCGATACACACCAAGGGACCAAAAACTCATGTTTTGTTGCATTTCGTAATGTTTGGATGCATTTTGGATCGTTTCGTTACTGCAATAAACTCGGTGCAAAATGGGCCGAACTATTGCAATCAATGCAAAAGTTCTTGCCACGTAGTCGCGTCAGAACTTTTCTCTACGAACGCACACGATACACACCATGGGACCCTAGACTCTTGTTTTAGTGTGTTTCGTAATGTATGGGTGCACTTGGGACCATTTGACGACTGCACTAAACTCTGTGCAAAATGGGCCGAACTGGTGCAATTAATACAAAAGTTCTTGCCACAAAGTCGCGTCGGAACTTTTCACTATGAACGCACGAGAAACACACCATGGGACGCATTTCGCAAAGTTTGGGTGCATTTGGGACCGTTTTGTTACTGCACTAAACTCGATGCAAATGGGCCAATCTAATGCAACTAATGCAAAAGTTCGTGTCACGAAGTCGCGTCTGAACTTGTCACTACAAACCTGCCTGATCCACACCATTGGACCCTAAACTCATGTTTTAGTGTGTTTCGTAATATTTGGGTGCACTCGGGGCCGTTTCGCTACTGCACTAAACTCAGTGCGAAAAGGGCCGAACTGGTGCAATTAATGCAAAAGTTCGTGCCACGAAGTCGCCTCTGAACTTGTCACTACGAACGCGCCCAATCCACACCATTGGACCCTAAACACATGTTTTAGTGTGTTTCGTAATGTTTGGGTGCACATGGGACCGTTTCGCTACTGCACTAAACTCGGTGCAAAATGGGCCGAACTGGTGCAATTAATGCAAAAGTTCAAGCCACGAAATCGCATCGGAACTATTCACTACGAACGCACGAGAAACACACCATGGGACCGTAAACTCATGTTTTGTTGCATTTCGTAATGTTTTGTGCATTTGGGACCATTTTGTTACTGCATTAAACTCTATGCAAACGGGCCAATCTGATGCAATTAATGCAAAAGATCGTGCCACGAACTCGCGTCGTATCTTTTCGCTACGAACACACCCGATACACACCATGGGACACAAAACTCATGTTTTGTTGCATTTCGTATTGTTTGAGTGCATTTGGGATCGTTTCATTACTGCACTAAACTCGGTGCAAAATGAGCCGACCTGGAGCAATTTATGAAAAGTTTGTGCCAGGAAGTCGAGTTGGAATTTTTCCCTATGAACGTACCCGATACACACCAAGGGACCAAAAATTCATGTTTTGTTGCATTTCATAATGTTTGGATACATTTGGGATCGTTTCGTTACTGCAATAAACTCGGTGCAACATGGGCCGAACTAGTGCAATTAATGCAAAAGTTCTTGCCACGTAGTCGCGTCGGAACTTTTCGCTACGAACGCACACGATAACACCATGGGACCCTAGATTGATGTTTTGTTGCATTTCGTAATGTTTGGATACTTTTGGGATCGTTTCGTTACTGCAATAAACTCGGTGCAACATGGGCCGAACTGGTGCAATTAATGCAAAAGTTCGTGCCACGAAGTCGCCTCTGAACTTGTCACTACGAACGCACCCAATCCACACCATTGGACCCTAAACTCATGATTTAGTGTGTTTCGTAATGTTTGGTAGCACTTGGGACCATTTGACGACTGCACTAAACTCTGTGCAAAATGGGCCGAACTGGTGCAATTAATGCAAAAGTTCTTGCCACAAAGTCGCGTCGGAACTTTTCACTACAAACGCACGAGAAACATACCATGGGACGCATTTCGCAAAGGTTGGGTGCATTTGGGACCGTTTTGTTACTGCACTAAACTCGATGCAAATGGGCCAATCTATTGCAATTAATGCAAAAGTTCGTGTTACGAAGTCGCGTCTAAACTTGTCACTACAAACCTGCCTGATCCACACCATTGGACCCTAAACTCATGTTTTAGTGAGTTTCGTAATGTTTGGCTGCACATGGGACCGTTTCACTACTGCACTAAACTCGGTTCAAAATGGGCCGAACTGGTGCCATTAATTCAAAAGTTCAAGCCACGACATCGCATCGGAACTATTCACTACGAACGCAGAAGGAACACACCATGGGACCATAAACTCATGTTTTGTTGCATTTCGTAATGTTTGGTGCATTTGGGACCATTTTGTTACTGCATTAAACTCGATGCAAACGGCCAATCTGATGCAATTAATGCAAAAGATCCTGCCACGAACTCACATCGTATCTTTTCGCTACGAACGCACCCGATACACACCATGGGACACAAAACTCATGTTTTGTTGCATTTCGTATTGTTTGAGTGCATTTGGGATCGTTTCGTTACTGCACTAAACTCGGTGCAAAATGAGCCGAACTGGAGCAATTAATGAAAAGTTTGAGCCACGAAGTCGCGTTGGAATTTTTCCCTATGAACGTACCCGATACACACCAAGGGACCAAAAACTCATGTTTTGTTGCATTTCATAATGTTTGGATGCATTTGGGATCGTTTCGTTACTACAATAATCTCGGTGCAAAATGGGCCGAACTAGTGCAATTAATGCAAAAGTTCTTGCCACGTAGTCGCGTCGGAACTTTTCACTACGAACGCACACAATACACACCATGGGACCCTAGACTGATGTTTTGTTGCATTTTGTAATGTTTGGGTGCATTTGGGACCGTTTTGTTGCTACACTAAACTCGGTGCAAATGGGCCAATCTGGTGCAATTAATGCAAAACTTCGTGTCACGAAGTCGCTTCTGAACTTATCACTACGAACGTGTCCGATCCACACCCTTGGACCCTAAACTCATGTTTTAGTGTGTTTCGTAATATTTGGGTGCACTCGGGACCGTTTCGCTACTGCACTAAACTCGGTGCGAAAAGGGCCGAACTGGTGCAATTAATGCAAAAGTTCGTGCCACGAAGTCGCCTCTGAACTTGTCACTACGAACGCGCCCAATCCACACCATTGGACCCTAAACTCATGTTTTAGTGTGTTTCGTAATGTTTGGGTGCACTTGGGACCGTTTCGCTACTGCACTAAACTCGGTGCAAAATGGGCCGAACTGGTGCAATTAATGCAAAAGTTCTTGCCACAAAGTCGCGTCGGAACTTTTCGCTACGGACGCACGAGAAACACACCATGGGACCCTAAACTCATGTTATGTTGCATTTCGTAATGTTTGGGTGCATTTGGGACCGTTTTGTTACTGCACTAAACTCGATGCAAATGGGCCAATCTAATGCAATTAATGCAAAAGTTCGTGCCACGAAGTCGCGTCTGAACTTGTCACTACAAACCTGCCTGATCCACACCATTGGACCCTAAACTCATGTTTTAGTGTGTTCCGTAATGTTTGGATGCACATGGGACCGTTTCGCTATTGCACTAAACTCGGTGCAAAATGGGCCGAACTGGTGCAATTAATGCAAAAGTTCAAGCCACGAAATCGCATCGGAACTATTCACTACGAACGCACGAGAAACACACCATGGGACCGTAAACTCATGTTATGTTGCATTTCGTAATGTTTGGGTGCATTTGGGACCATTTTGTTACTGCATTAAACTCTATGCAAACGAGCCAATCTGATGCAATTAATGCAAAAGATCGTGCCACGAACTCGCATCGTATCTTTTCGCTACGAAAACACCCGATACACACCATGGGACACAAAACTCATGTTTTGTTGCATTTCGTATTGTTTGAGTGCATTTGGGATCGTTTCGTTACTGCACTAAACTCGGTGCAAAATGAGCCGAACTGGAGCAATTAATGAAAAGTTTGTGCCACGAAGTCGCGTTGGAATTTTTCTCTATGAACGTACCCGATACACACCAAGGGACCCAAAACTCATGCTTTGTTGCATTTCGTAATGTTTGGATGCATTTGGGATCGTTTCGTTACTTCAATAAACTCGGTGCAAAATGGGCCGAACTAGTGCAATTAATGCAAAAGTTCGTGCCACGAAGTCGCGTCTGAACTTGTCACTACGAATGCACCCGATCCACACAATTGGACCCTAAACTCTTGTTTTATTGTGTTTCGTAATGTATGGGTGCACTTGGGACCATTTGACGACTGCACTAAACTCTGTGCAAAATGGGCCGAACTAGTGCAATTAATGCAAAAGTTCTTGCCACAAAGTCGCGTCGGAACTTTTCACTACGAACGCACGAGAAACACACCATGGGACGCATTTCGCAAAGCTTGGGTGCATTTGGGTCCGTTTTGTTACTGCACTAAACTCGATGCAAATGGGCCAATCTATTGCAATTAATGCAAAAGTTCGTGTTACGAAGTCGCGTCTGAACTTGTCACTACAAACCTGCCAGATCCACACCATTGGACCCTAAACTCATGTTTTAGTGAGTTTCGTAATGTTTGGGTGCACATGGGACCGTTTCACTACTGCACTAAACTCGGTGCAAAATGGGCCGAACTGGTGCAATTAATTCAAAAGTTCAAGCCACGACATCGCATCGGAACTATTCACTACAAACGCACAAGAAACACACCATGGGACCGTAAACTCATGTTTTGTTGCATTTCGTAATATTTGGTGCATTTGGGACCATTTTATTACTGCATTAAACTCGATGCAAACGGGCCAATCTGATGCAATTAATGCAAAAGATCGTGCCACGAACTCACGTCGTATCTTTTCGCTACGAACGCACCCGATACACACCATGGGACACAAAACTCATGTTTTGTTGCATTTCGTATTGTTTGAGTGCATTTGGGATCGTTTCGTTACTGCACTAAACTCGGTGCAAAATGAGCCGAACTGGACCAATTAATGAAAAGTTTGAGCCACGAAGTCGCGTTGGAATTTTTCCCTATGAACGTACCCGATACACACCAAGGGACCAAAAACTCATGTTTTGTTGCATTTCATAATGTTTGGATGCATTTGGGATCATTTCGTTACTGCAATAATCTCGGTGCAAAATGGGCCGAACTAGTGCAATTAATGCAAAAGTTCTTGCCACGTAGTCGCGTCGGAACTTTTCACTACGAACGCACACAATACACACCATGGGACCCTAGACTGATGTTTTGTTGCATTTTGTAATGTTTGGGTGCATTTGGGACCGTTTTGTTGCTACACTAAACTCGGTGCAAATGGGCCAATCTGGTGCAATTAATGCAAAACTTCGTGTCACGAAGTCGCTTCTGAACTTATCACTACGAACGTGTCCGATCCACACCCTTGGACCCTAAACTCATGTTTTAGTGTGTTTCGTAATATTTGGGTGCACTCGGGACCGTTTCGCTACTGCACTAAACTCGGTGCGAAAAGGGCCGAACTGGTGCAATTAATGCAAAAGTTCGTGCCACGAAGTCGCCTCTGAACTTGTCACTACAAACGCGCCCAATCCACACCATTGGACCCTAAACTCATGTTTTAGTGTGTTTCGTAATGTTTGGGTGCACTTGGGACCGTTTCGCTACTGCACTAAACTCGGTGCAAAATGGGCCGAACTGGTGCAATTAATGCAAAAGTTCTTGCCACAAAGTCGCGTCGGAACTTTTCGCTACGGACGCACGAGAAACACACCATGGGACCCTAAACTCATGTTATGTTGCATTTCGTAATGTTTGGGTGCATTTGGGACCGTTTTGTTACTGCACTAAACTCGATGCAAATGGGCCAATCTAATGCAATTAATGCAAAAGTTCGTGCCACGAAGTCGCGTCTGAACTTGTCACTACAAACCTGCCTGATCCACACCATTGGACCCTAAACTCATGTTTTAGTGTGCTCCGTAATGTTTGGACGCACATGGGACCGTTTCGCTACTGCACTAAACTCGGTGCAAAATGGGCCGAACTGGTGCAATTAATTCAAAAGTTCAAGCCACGAAATCGCATCGGAACTATTCACTACGAACGCACGAGAAACACACCATGGGACCGTAAACTCATGTTATGTTGTATTTCGTAATGTTTGGGTGCATTTGGGACCATTTTGTTACTGCATTAAACTCTATGCAAACGGGCCAATCTGATGCAATTAATGCAAAAGATCGTGCCACGAACTCGCATCGTATCTTTTCGCTACGAACACACCCGATACACACCATGGGACACAAAACTCATGTTTTGTTGCATTTCGTATTGTTTGAGTGCATTTGGGATCGTTTCGTTACTGCACTAAACTCGGTGCAAAATGAGCCGAACTGGAGCAATTAATGAAAAGTTTGTGCCACGAAGTCGCGTTGGAATTTTTCCCTATGAACGTACCCGATACACACCAAGGGACCCAAAACTCATGTTTTGTTGCATTTCGTAATGTTTGGATGCATTTGGGATCGTTTCGTTACTTCAATAAACTCGGTGCAAAATGGGCCGAACTAGTGCAATTAATGCAAAAGTTCGTGCCACGAAGTCGCGTCTGAACTTGTCACTACGAATGCACCCGATCCACACAATTGGACCCTAAACTCTTGTTTTAGTGTGTTTCGTAATGTATGGGTGCACTTGGGACCATTTGACGACTGCACTAAACTCTGTGCAAAATGGGCCGAACTGGTGCAATTAATGCAAAAGTTCTTGCCACAAAGTCGCGTCGGAACTTTTCACTACGAACGCATGAGAAACACACCATGGGACGCATTTCACAAAGCTTGGGTGCATTTGGGTCCGTTTTGTTACTGCACTAAACTCGATGCAAATGGGCCAATCTATTGCAATTAATGCAAAAGTTCGTGTTACGAAGTCGCGTCTGAACTTGTCACTACAAACCTGCCTGATCCACACCATTGGACCCTAAACTCATGTTTTAGTGAGTTTCGTAATGTTTGGGTGCACATGGGACCGTTTCACTACTGCACTAAACTCGGTGCAAAATGGGCCGAACTGGTGCAATTAATTCAAAAGTTCAAGCCACGACATCGCATCGGAACTATTCACTATGAACGCACAAGAAACACACCATGGGACCGTAAACTCATGTTTTGTTGCATTTCGTAATGTTTGGTGCATTTGGGACCATTTTATTACTGCATTAAATTCGATGCAAACGGGCCAATCTGATGCAATTAATGCAAAAGATCGTGCCACGAACTCACGTCGTATCTTTTCGCTACGAACGCACCCGATACACACCATGGGACACAAAACTCATGTTTTGTTGCATTTCGTATTGTTTGAGTGCATTTGGGATCGTTTCGTTACTGCACTAAACTCGGTGCAAAATGAGCCGAACTGGAGCAATTAATGAAAAGTTTGAGCCACGAAGTCGCGTTGGAATTTTTCCCTATGAACGAACCCGATACACACCAAGGGACCAAAAACTCATGTTTTGTTGCATTTCATAATGTTTGGATGCATTTGGGATCGTTTCGTTACTGCAATAAACTCGGTGCAAAATGGGCCGAACTAGTGCAATTAATGCAAAAGTTCTTGCCACGTAGTCGCGTCGGAACTTTTCGCTACGAACGCACACAATACACACCATGGGACCCTAGACTGATGTTTTGTTGCATTTTGTAATGTTTGGGTGCATTTGGGACCGTTTTGTTGCTACACTAAACTCGGTGCAAATGGGCCAATCTGGTGCAATTAATGCAAAACTTCATGTCACGAAGTCGCGTCTGAACTTGTCACTACGAACGTGTCCGATCCACACTCTTGGACCCTAAACTCATGTTTTAGTGTGTTTCGTAATATTTGGGTGCACTCGGGACCGTTTCGCTACTGCACTAAACTCGGTGCGAAAAGGGCCGAACTGGTGCAATTAATGCAAAAGTTCGTGCCACGAAGTCGCCTCTGAACTTGTCACTA
The DNA here is from genome assembly GCF_016808335.1 of Panicum virgatum. NCBI lineage: Eukaryota > Viridiplantae > Streptophyta > Magnoliopsida > Poales > Poaceae > Panicum > Panicum virgatum. The sequence continues at coordinate 28,639 of NW_024376621.1, forward strand.
CGAACGCGCCCAATCCACACCATTGGACCCTAAACTCATGTTTTAGTGTGTTTCGTAATGTTTGGGTGCACTTGGGACCGTTTCGCTACTGCACTAAACTCGGTGCAAAATGGGCCGAACTGGTGCAATTAATGCAAAAGTTCTTGCCACAAAGTCGCGTCGGAACTTTTCGCTACGGACGCACGAGAAACACACCATGGGACCCTAAACTCATGTTATGTTGCATTTCGTAATGTTTGGGTGCATTTGGGACCGTTTTGTTACTGCACTAAACTCGATGCAAATGGGCCAATCTAATGCAATTAATGCAAAAGTTCGTGTCACGAAGTCGCGTCTGAACTTGTCACTACAAGCCTGCCTGATCCACACCATTGGACTCTAAACTCATGTTTTAGTGTGTTCCGTAATGTTTGGGTGCACATGGGACCATTTCGCTACTGCACTAAACTCGGTGCAAAATGGGCCGAACTGGTGCAATTAATGCAAAAGTTCAAGCCAAGAAATCGCATCGGAACTATTCACTACGAACGCACGAGAAACACACCATGGGACCGTAAACTCATGTTATGTTGCATTTCGTAATGTTTGGGTGCATTTGGGACCATTTTGTTACTGCATTAAACTCTATGCAAACGGGCCAATCTGATGCATTTGATGCAAAAGATCGTGCCACGAACTCGCATCGTATCTTTTCGCTACGAACACACCCGATACACACCATGGGACACAAAACTCATGTTTTGTTGCATTTCGTATTGTTTGAGTGCATTTGGGATCGTTTCGTTACTGCACTAAACACGGTGCAAAATGAGCCGAACTGGAGCAATTAATGAAAAGTTTGAGCCACGAAGTTGCGTTGGAATTTTTCCCCATGAACGTACCCGATACACACCAAGGGACCCAAAAATCATGTTTTGTTGCATTTCGTAATGTTTGGATGCATTTGGGATCGTTTCGTTACTTCATTAAACTCGGTGCAAAATGGGCCGAACTAGTGCAATTAATGCAAAAGTTCGTGCCACGAAGTCGCGTCTGAACTTGTCACTACGAATGCACCCGATCCACACAATTGGACCCTAAACTCTTGTTTTAGTGTGTTTCGTAATGTATGGGTGCACTTGGGACCATTTGACGACTGCACTAAACTCTGTGCAAAATGGGCCGAACTGGTGCAATTAATGCAAAAGTTCTTGCCACAAAGTCGCGTCGAAACTTTTCACTACGAACGCACTGAGAAACACACCATGGGACGCATTTCGCAAAGCTTGGGTGCATTTGGGACCGTTTTGTTACTGCACTAAACTCGATGCAAATGGGCCAATCTATTGCAATTAATGCAAAAGTTCGTGTTACGAAGTCGCGTCTGAACTTGTCACTACAAACCTGCCTGATCCACACCATTGGACCCTAAACTCATGTTTTAGTGAGTTTCGTAATGTTTGGGTGCACATGGGACCGTTTCACTACTGAACTAAACTCGGTGCAAAATGGGCCGAACTGGTGCAATTAATTCAAAAGTTCAAGCCACGACATCGCATCGGAACTATTCACTACGAACGCACAAGAAACACACCATGGGACCGTAAACTCATGTTTTGTTGCATTTCGTAATGTTTGTTGCATTTGGGACCATTTTATTACTGCATTAAACTCGATGCAAACGGGCCAATCTGATGCAATTAATGCAAAAGATCGTGCCACGAACTCACGTCGTATCTTTTCGCTACGAACGCACCCGATACACACCATGGGACACAAAACTCATGTTTTGTTGCATTTCGTATTGTTTGAGTGCATTTGGGATCGTTTCGTTACTGCACTAAACTCGGTGCAAAATGAGCCGAACTGGAGCAATTAATGAAAAGTTTGAGCCACGAAGTCGCATTGGAATTTTTCCCAATGAACGTACCCAATACACACCAAGGGACCAAAAACTCATGTTTTGTTGCATTTCATAATGTTTGGTTGCATTTGGGATCGTTTCGTTACTGCAATAATCTCGGTGCAAAATGGGCCGAACTAGTGCAATTAATGCAAAAGTTCTTGCCACGTAGTCGCGTCGGAACTTTTCGCTACGAACGCACACGATACACACCATGGGACCCTAGACTGATGTTTTGTTGCATTTTGTAATGTTTGGGTGCATTTGGGACCGTTTTGTTGCTACACTAAACTCGGTGCAAATGGGCCAATCTGGTGCAATTAATGCAAAACTTCGTGTCACGAAGTCGTGTCTGAACTTGTCACTACGAACGTGTCCGATCCACACCCTTGGACCCTAAACTCATGTTTTAGTGTGTTTCGTAATATTTGGGTGCACTCGGGACCGTTTCGCTACTGCACTAAACTCGGTGCGAAAACGGCCGAACTGGTGCAATTAATGCAAAAGTTCTTGCCACAAAGTCGCGTCGGAACTTTTCACTACGAACGCATGAGAAACACACCATGGGACGCATTTCGCAAAGCTTGGGTGCATTTGGGACCGTTTTGTTACTGCACTAAACTCGATGCAAATGGGCCAATCTATTGCAATTAATGCAAAAGTTCGTGTTACGAAGTCGCGTCTGAACTTGTCACTACAAACCTGCCTGATCCACACCATTGGACCCTAAACTCATGTTTTAGTGAGTTTCGTAATGTTTGGGTGCACATGGGACCGTTTCACTACTGAACTAAACTCGGTGCAAAATGGGCCGAACTGGTGCAATTAATTCAAAAGTTCAAGCCACGACATCGCATCGGAACTATTCACTACGAACGCACAAGAAACACACCATGGGACCGTAAACTCATGTTTTGTTGCATTTCGTAATGTTTGTTGCATTTGGGACCATTTTATTACTGCATTAAACTCGATGCAAACGGGCCAATCTGATGCAATTAATGCAAAAGATCGTGCCACGAACTCACGTCGTATCTTTTCGCTACGAACGCACCCGATACACACCATGGGACACAAAACTCATGTTTTGTTGCATTTCGTATTGTTTGAGTGCATTTGGGATCGTTTCGTTACTGCACTAAACTCGGTGCAAAATGAGCCGAACTGGAGCAATTAATGAAAAGTTTGAGCCACGAAGTCGCATTGGAATTTTTCCCAATGAACGTACCCAATACACACCAAGGGACCAAAAACTCATGTTTTGTTGCATTTCATAATGTTTGGTTGCATTTGGGATCGTTTCGTTACTGCAATAATCTCGGTGCAAAATGGGCCGAACTAGTGCAATTAATGCAAAAGTTCTTGCCACGTAGTCGCGTCGGAACTTTTCGCTACGAACGCACACGATACACACCATGGGACCCTAGACTGATGTTTTGTTGCATTTTGTAATGTTTGGGTGCATTTGGGACCGTTTTGTTGCTACACTAAACTCGGTGCAAATGGGCCAATCTGGTGCAATTAATGCAAAACTTCGTGTCACGAAGTCGCGTCTGAACTTGTCACTACGAACGTGTCCGATCCACACCCTTGGACCCTAAACTCATGTTTTAGTGTGTTTCGTAATATTTGGGTGCACTCGGGACCGTTTCGCTACTGCACTAAACTCGGTGCGAAAACGGCCGAACTGGTGCAATTAATGCAAAAGTTCGTGCCACGAAGTCGCCTCTGAACTTGTCACTACGAACGCGCCCAATCCACACCATTGGACCCTAAACTCATGTTTTAGTGTGTTTCGTAATGTTTGGGTGCACTTGGGACCGTTTCGCTAATGCACTAAACTCGGTGCAAAATGGGCCGAACTGGTGCAATTAATGCAAAAGTTCTTGCCACAAAGTCGCGTCGGAACTTTTCGCTACGGACGCACGAGAAACACACCATGGGACCCTAAACTCATGTTATGTTGCATTTCGTAAAGTTTGGGTGCATTTGGGACCATTTTGTTACTGCACTAAACTCGATGCAAATGGGCCAATCTAATGCAATTAATGCAAAAGTTCTTGTCACGAAGTCGCGTCTGAACTTGTCACTACAAACCTGCCTGATCCACACCATTGGACCCTAAACACATGTTTTAGTGTGTTCCGTAATGTTTGGGTGCACATGGGACCGTTTCGCTACTGCACTAAACTCGGTGCAAAATGGGCCGAACTGGTGCAATTAATGCAAAAGTTCAAGCCACGAAATCGCATCGGAACTATTCACTACGAACGCACGAGAAACACACCATGGGACCGTAAACTCATGTTTTGTTGCATTTCGTAATGTTTGGTGCATTTGGGACCAATTTGTTACTGTATTAAACTCTATGCAAACGGGCCAATCTGATGCAATTAATGCAAAAGATCGTGCCATGAACTCGCGTCGTATCTTTTCGCTATGAACACACCCGATACACACCATGGGACACAAAACTCCTGTTTTGTTGCATTTCGTATTGTTTGAGTGCATTTGGGACCGTTTCGTTACTGCACTAAACTCGGTGCAAAATGAGCCGAACTGGAGCAATTAATGAAAAGTTTGTGCCACGAAGTCGCGTTGGAATTTTTCCCTAATGAACGTACCCGATACACACCAAGGGACCCAAAACTCATGTTTTGTTGCATTTCGTAATGTTTGGATGCATTTGGGATCGTTTCGTTACTTCAATAAACTCGGTGCAAAATGGGCCGAACTAGTGCAATTAATGCAAAAGTTCGTGCCACGAAGTCGCGTCTGAACTTGTCACTACGAACGCGCCCGATCCACACCATTGGACCCTAAACTCATGTTTTCGTGTGTTTCGTAATGTATGGGCTGCAGTTGGGACCATTTCACGACTGCACTAAACTCTGTGCAAAATGGGCCGAACTGGTGCAATTAATGCAAAAGTTCTTGCCACAAAGTCGCGTCGAAACTTTTCGCTACGAACGCACGAGAAACACACCATGGGACGCATTTCGCAAAGTTTGGGTGCATTTGGGACCGTTTTGTTACTGCACTAAACTCGATGCAAATGGGCCAATCTATTGCAATTAATGCAAAAGTTCGTGTCTCGAAGTCGCGTCTGAACTTGTCACTACAAACCTGCCTGATCCACACCATTGGACCCTAAACTCATGTTTTAGTGTGTTCCATAATGTTTGGGTGCACATGGGACCGTTTCGCTACTGCACTAAACTCGGTGCAAAATAGGGCCGAACTGGTGCAATTAATGCAAAAGTTCAAGCCACGAAATCGCATCGGAACTATTCACTACGAACGCACGAGAAACACACCATGGGACCGTAAACTCATGTTTTGTTGCATTTCGTAATGTTTGGTGCATTTGGGACCAATTTGTTACTGTATTAAACTCTATGCAAACGGGCCAATCTGATGCAATTAATGCAAAAGATCGTGCCATGAACTCGCGTCGTATCTTTTCGCTATGAACGACACCCGATACACACCATGGGACACAAAACTCCTGTTTTGTTGCATTTCGTATTGTTTGAGTGCATTTGGGACCGTTTCGTTACTGCACTAAACTCGGTGCAAAATGAGCCGAACTGGAGCAATTAATGAAAAGTTTGTGCCACGAAGTCGCGTTGGAATTTTTCCCAATGAACGTACCCGATACACACCAAGGGACCCAAAACTCATGTTTTGTTGCATTTCGTAATGTTTGGATGCATTTGGGATCGTTTCGTTACTTCAATAAACTCGGTGCAAAATGGGCCGAACTAGTGCAATTAATGCAAAAGTTCGTGCCACGAAGTCGCGTCTGAACTTGTCACTACGAACGCGCCCGATCCACACCATTGGACCCTAAACTCATCTTTTCGTGTGTTTCGTAATGTATGGGTGCAGTTGGGACCAATTTCACGACTGCACTAAACTCTGTGCAAAATGGGCCGAACTGGTGCAATTAATGCAAAAGTTCTTGCCACAAAGTCGCGTCGAAACTTTTCGCTACGAACGCACGAGAAACACACCATGGGACGCATTTCGCAAAGTTTGGGTGCATTTGGGACCGTTTTGTTACTGCACTAAACTCGATGCAAATGGGCCAATCTATTGCAATTAATGCAAAAGTTTGTGTCACGAAGTCGCGTCTGAACTTGTCACTACAAACCTGCCTGATCCACACCATTGGACCCTAAACTCATGTTTTAGTGAGTTTCGTAATGTTTGGGTGCACATCGGACCGTTTCGCTACTGCACTAAACTCGGTGCAAAATGGGCCGAACTGGTGCAAATAATTCAAAAGTTCAAGCCACGACATCGCATCGGAACTATTCACTACGAACGCACAAGAAACACACCATGGGACCGTAAACTCATGTTTTGTTGCATTTCGTAATGTTTGGTGCATTTGGGACCATTTTGTTACTGCATTAAACTCGATGCAAACGGGCCAATCTGATGCAATTAATGTAAAAGATCGTGCCACGAACTCACGTCGTATCTTTTCGTTATGAACGCACCCGATACACACCATGGGACACAAAACTCATGTTTTGTTGCATTTCGTATTGTTTGAGTGCATTTGGGATCGTTTCGTTACTGCACTAAACTCGGTGCAAAATGAGCCGAACTGGAGCAATTAATGAAAAGTTTGTGCCACGAAGTCGCGTTGGAATTTTAACCTATGAACGTACCTGATACACACCAAGGGACCCAAAACTCATGTTTTGTTGCATTTCGTAATGTTTGGATGCATTTGGGATCGTTTCGTTACTTCAATAAACTCGGTGCAAAATGGGCCGAACTAGTGCAATTAATGCAAAATTTCGTGCCACGAAGTCGCGTCTGAACTTGTCACTACGAACGCGCCCGATCCACACCATTGGACCCTAAACTCATGTTTTAGTGTGTTTCGTAATGTATGGGTGCACTTGGGACCATTTCACGACTGCACTAAACTCTGTGCAAAATGGGCCGAACTGGTGCAATTAATGCAAAAGTTCTTGCCACAAAGTCGCGTCGGAACTTTTCGCTACGAACGCACGAGAAACACACCATGGGACGCATTTCGCAAAGTTTGGGTGCATTTGGGACCGTTTTGTTACTGCACTAAACTCGATGCAAATGGGCCAATCTATTGCAATTAATGCAAAAGTTCGTGTCTCGAAGTCGCGTCTGAACTTGTCACTACAAACCTGCCTGATCCACACCATTGGACCCTAAACTCATGTTTTAGTGTGTTTCGTAATGTTTGGGTGCACATGGGACCGTTTCGCTACTGCACTAAACTCGGTGCAAAATGGGCCGAACTGGTGCAATTAATGCAAAAGTTCAAGCCACGAAATCGCATCGGAACTATTCACTACGAACGCACGAGAAACACACCATGGGACCGTAAACTCATGTTTTGTTGCATTTCGTAATGTTTGGTGCATTTGGGACCATTTGTTACTGCTATTAAACTCTATGCAAACGGGCCAATCTGATGCAATTAATGCAAAAGATCGTGCCACGAACTCACGTCGTATCTTTTCGCTACGAACGAACCCGATACACACCATGGGACACAAAACTCATGTTTTGTTGCATTTCGTATTGTTTGAGTGCATTTGGGATCGTTTCGTTACTGCACTAAACTCGGTGCAAAATGAGCCGAACTGGAGCAATTAATGAAAAGTTTGTGCCACGAAGTCGCGTTGGAATTTTTCCCTATGAACGTACCCGATACACACCAAGGGACCCAAAACTCATGTTTTGTTGCATTTCGTAATGTTTGGATGCATTTGGGATCGTTTCGTTACTTCAATAAACTCGGTGCAAAATGGGCCGAACTAGTGCAATTAATGCAAAAGTTCGTGCCACGAAGTCGCGTCTGAACTTGTCACTTACGAACGCGCCCGATCCACACCATTGGACCCTAAACTCATCTTTTCGTGTGTTTCGTAATGTATGGGTGCACTTGGGACCATTTCACGACTGCACTAAACTCTGTGCAAAATGGGCCGAACTGGTGCAATTAATGCAAAAGTTCTTGCCACAAAGTCGTGTCGGAAACTTTTCGCTACGAACGCACGAGAAACACACCATGGGACGCATTTCGCAAAGTTTGGGTGCATTTGGGACCGTTTTGTTACTGCACTAAACTCGATGCAAATGGGCCAATCTATTGCAATTAATGCAAAAGTTTGTGTCACGAAGTCGCGTCTGAACTTGTCACTACAAACCTGCCTGATCCACACCATTGGACCCTAAACTCATGTTTTAGTGAGTTTCGTAATGTTTGGGTGCACATCGGACCGTTTCGCTACTGCACTAAACTCGGTGCAAAATGGGCCGAACTGGTGCAAATAATTCAAAAGTTCAAGCCACGACATCGCATCGGAACTATTCACTACGAACGCACAAGAAACACACCATGGGACCGTAAACTCATGTTTTGTTGCATTTCGTAATGTTTGGTGCATTTGGGACCATTTTGTTACTGCATTAAACTCGATGCAAACGGGCCAATCTGATGCAATTAATGTAAAAGATCGTGCCACGAACTCACGTCGTATCTTTTCGTTATGAACGCACCCGATACACACCATGGGACACAAAACTCATGTTTTGTTGCATTTCGTATTGTTTGAGTGCATTTGGGATCGTTTCGTTACTGCACTAAACTCGGTGCAAAATGAGCCGAACTGGAGCAATTAATGAAAAGTTTGTGCCACGA
>NW_024376622.1:0-37194 GCF_016808335.1 Panicum virgatum
TGACTTCATGGCACGAACTTTTGTATTAATTGCACCAGTTCACGCCGTTTTGCATCGAGTTCATGCAGTTACGAAACGATCCCAAATGCACCCAAATACTATGCAACGCACCAAAACATGAATTTAGGGTCCAATGGGGGTGGATTGGGTGTGTTCGTAGAGAAAAATCCCGGCGTGACTTCGTGGCACGAGCTTGCGCATTAATGCACTAGTCCACCCTGTTTTGCATCGAGTTTCATGCGGTTATGAAACGATCCCAAATGCACCCAAACACTATGCAATGCTCCAAAACATGAGTTTAAAGTCCAAAGGAGTGGATTGGGTGCGTTCGGTTCAAAAAATCCCGACGTGACTTCGTGGCACGAACTTTTGCATTAATTGCACCAGTTCACCCTGTTTTGCATCGAGTTTCATGCAGTTACGAAACGATCCCAAATGCAACCAAATACTATGCAACGCATCAAAAACATGAGTTACGGTCTAATGGGGCGGATTGGGTGCGTTCGTTGTTAAAAATCCCGATGTGACTTTATGGCACGAACTTTGTGTATTAATTGCACCAGTTCACCCGTTTTGCACCGAGTTTCATGCAGTTATGAAATGATCTGAAATGCACCCAAACATGATGCAACACACCAAAACATGACTTTAGGGTCCAATGGGGTGGATTGGGTGTGTTCGTAGAGAAAAATCCCGGCGTGACTTCGTGGCACGAGCTTTCGCATTAATTGCACTAGTCCACCCTGTTTTGCATCGAGTTTCATGCGGTTATGAAACGATCCCAAATGCACCCAAAAAACTATGCAATGCACCAAAACATGAGTCTAAGGTCCAATGGAGTGGATTGGGTGCGTTCGGTGGCAAAAAATCCCGACGTGACTTCGTGGCACGAACTTTTGCATTAATTGCACCAGTTCACCCTGTTTTGCATCGAGTTTCATGCAGTTATGGAATGATCCCAAATGCACCCAAACACTATGCAATGCACCATAACATGAGTTTAAGGTCCAATGGAGTGGATGGTTGTGTTCGGTGCAAAAAATCCCGGACGTGACTTCGTGGCACGAACTTTTGCATTAATTGCACCAGTTCACCCCGTTTTGCCACCGAGTTTCATGCAGTTATGGAATGATCCCAAATGCACCCAAACACGATGCAATGCACCATAACATGAGTTTAAGGTCCAATGGAGTGGATTGGTTGTGTTCGGTGCAAAAAATCCCGACGTGACTTCGTGGCACGAACTTTTGCATTAATTACACCAGTTCACCCTGTTTTGCATCGAGTTTTCATGTGGTTACGAAACGATCCCAAATGCACCCAAATACTATGCAACGCACCAAAATATGAGTTTACGGTCAAATGTGGCGGATTTGGTGCGTTCGTTGCAAAAAACCCCGTCGTGACTTCGTGGCACAAATTTTTTGCATTAATTGCACCAGTTCACCCAATGCATCGAGTTTCATGGAGTTACGAAATGATCCCAAATGCACGCAAACAGTATGCAACGCAACAAAGCATGAGTTCGGGGTCCAATGGGGTTGATTGGGTGTGTTCGTTGCGAAAGATCCCGACATGTCTTCGTGGCACGAACTTTTACATTAATCGCACCAGTGCACCCTGTTTTGCATAGAGTTTGATGCAGTTACGAAACGATCCCAAATGCACCCAAACACTATGCAACGCACCAAAACATGAGTTTACGGTCCAATGGGGCGGATTTGGGTGCGTTCGTTGTGAAAAATCCCGATGTGACTTCACAGCACGAACTTTTGTATTAATTGCACTAGTTCACCCCCGTTTTGCACCGAGTTTCATGCAGTTATGAAATGATCCCAAATGCACCCAAACACTATGCGACGCACCAAAATATGAGTTTAGGGTCCAATGGGGTGGATTCGGTGTGTTCGTAGAGAAAAATCCCGGCGTGACTTCGTGGCACGAGTTTCCCCTTAATTGCACTAGTCCACCCTGTTTTGCATCGAGTTTCATGCGGTTATGAAACGATCCCAAATGCACCCAAACACTATGCAATGCTACCAAAACAATGAGTTTAAAGTCCAAAGGAGTGGATTGGGTGCGTTCGGTGCAAAAAAATCCCGACGTGACTTCGTGGCACGAACTTTTGCATTAATTGTACCGTTCACCCTGTTTTGCATCGAGTTTCATGCAGCTACGAAACGATCCCAAATGCAACCAAATACTATGCAACGCACCAAAACATGAGTTTACGGTCTAATGGGGCGGATTGGGTGCGTTCGTTGTGAAAAAATCCCGATGTGACTTCATGGCACGAACTTTTGTATTAATTGCACCAGTTCACCCCGTTTTGCACCGAGTTTCATGCAGTTATGAAATGATCCGAAATGCACCCAACCAAGATGCAATGCACCAAAACATGAGTTTAGGGTCCAATGGGGTGGATTGGGTGTGTTCGTAGAGAAAAATCCCAGCGTGACTTCGTGGCACGAGCTTTCGCATTAATTGCACTAGTCCACCCTGTTTTGCATCGAGTTTCATGCGGTTATGAAACGATCCCCAAATGCACCCAAACACTATGCAATGCACCATAACATGAGTTTAAGGTCCAATGGAGTGGATTGGGTGCGTTCGGTGCAAAAAAATCCCGACGTGACTTCGTGGCACGAACTTTTGCATTAATTGCACCAGTTCACCCTGTTTTGCATCGAGTTTCATGCAGTTACGAAACGATCCCAAATGCACCCAAATACTATGCAACGCACCAAAATATGAGATTTACGGTCCAATGTGGCAGATTGGGTGCGTTCGTTGCAAAAAATCCCGGCGTGACTTCGTGGCACATATTTTTGCATTAATTGCACCAGTTCACCCAATGCATCGAGTTTCATGGAGTTACGAAATGAGCCCAAATGCACCCAAACAGTATGCAACGCACCAAAGCATGAGTTCGGGGTCCAATGGGGTTGATTGGGTGTGTTCGTTGCGAAAGATCCATACGTGACTTCATGGCACGAACTTTTACATTAATTGCACCAGTTCACCCTATTTTGCATAGAGTTCGATGCAGTTACGAAACGATCCCAAATGCACCCAAACACTATGCAACGCACCAAAACATGAGTTTACGGTCCAATGGGGCGGATTGGGTGCGTTCGTTGTGAAAAATCCCGATGTGACTTCATGGCACGAACTTTTGTATTAATTGCACCAGTTCACCCCGTTTTGCACCGAGTTTCATGCAGTTATGAAATGATCCCAAATGCACCCAAACACTATGCAACGCACCAAAACATGAGTTTAGGGTCCAATGGGGTGGATTGGGTGCGTTCGTAGAGAAAAATCCCGGCGTGACTTCGTGGCACGAGCTTTCGCATTAATTGCACTAGTCCACCCTGTTTTGCATCAAGTTTCATGCGGTTATGAAACGATCCCAAATGCACCCAAACACTATGCAATGCTCCAAAACATGAGTTTAAGGTCCAATGGAGTGGATTGGGTGCGTTCGGTGCAAAAAAATCCCGACGTGCCTTTATGGCACGAACTTTTGCAATTAATTGCACCAGATCACCCTGTTTTGCATCGAGTTTCATGCAGTTACGAAACGATCCCAAATGCACCCAAATACTATGCAACGCACCAAAACATGAGTTTAGGGTCCAATGGGGGTGGATTGGGTGTGTTCGTAGAGAAAAATCCCGGCGTGACTTCGTGGCACGAGCTTTCGCATTAATTGCACTAGTCCACCCTGTTTTGCATCGAGTTTCATGCGGTTATGAAATGATCCCAAATGCACCCAAACACTATGCAATGCACCAAAACATGAGTTTAAGGTCCAATGGAGTGGATTGGGTGCGTTCGGTGCAAAAAATCCCGACGTGACTTCATGGCACGAACTTTTGCATTAATTGCACCAGTTCACCCTGTTTTGCATCGAGTTTCATGCAGTTACGAAACGATCCCAAATGCACCCAAATACTATGCAACGCACCAAAACATGAGTTTACGGTCCAATGGGGCAGATTGGGTGCGTTCGTTGTGAAAAATCCCGATGTGACTTCATGGCACGAACTTTTGTATTAATTGCACCAGTTCACCCCGTTTTGCACCGAGTTTCATGCAGTTATGAAATGATCCCAAATGCACCCAAACACTATGCAACGCACCAAAACATGAGTTTAGGGTCCAATGGGGTGGATTGGGTGTGTTCGTAGAGAAAAATCCCGGCGTGACTTCGTGGCACGAGCTTTCGCATTAATTGCACTAGTCCACCCTGTTTTGCATCGAGTTTCATGCGGTTATGAAACGATCCCAAATGCACCCAAACACTATGCAATGCACCAAAACATGAGTTTAAGGTCCAATGGAGTGGATTGGGTGCGTTCGGTGCAAAAATTGCCCGACGTGACTTCGTGGCACGAACTTTTGCATTAATTGCACCAGTTCACCCTGTTTTGCATCGAAGTTTCATGAGGTTACGAAACGATCCCAAATGCACCCAAATACTATGCAACGCACCAAAATATGAGTTTACGATCAAATGTGGCGGATTGGGTGCGTTCGTTGCAAAAAATCCCGGCGTGACTTCGTGGCACAAATTTTTGCATTAATTGCACCAGTTCACCCAATGCATCGAGTTTCATGGAGTTACGAAATGATCCCAAACAGTATGCAACGCAACAAAGCATGATGTTCGGGGTCCAATGGAGTGGATTGGGTGCGTTCGGTGCGAAAGAATCCCGACGTGACTTCGTGGCACGAACTTTTGCATTAATTGCACCAGTTCACCCTGTTTTGCATCGAGTTTCATGCAGTTACGAAACGATCCCAAATGCACCCAAATACTATGCAACGCACCAAAACATGAGTTTACGGTCCAATGGGGCGGATTGGGTGCGTTCGTTGTGAAAAATCCCGATGTGACTTCATGGCACGAACTTTTGTATTAATTGCACCAGTTCACCCCGTTTTGCACCGAGTTTCATGTAGTTATGAAATGACCCCAAATGCACCCAAACACTATGCAACGCACCAAAACATGAGTTTAGGGTCCAATGGGGTGGATTGGGTGTGTTCGTAGAGAAAAATCCCGGCGTGACTTCGTGGCACGAGCTTTCGCATTAATTGCACTAGTCGACCCTGTTTTGCATCGAGTTTCATGCGGTTATGAAACGATCCCAAATGCACCCAAACACTATGCAATGCACCAAAACATGAGTTTAAGGTCCAATGGAGTGGATTGGGTGCGTTCGTTGTGCAAAAATCCCGACGTGACTTCGTGGCACGAACTTTTGCATTAATTGCACCAGTTCACCCTGTTTTGCATCGAGTTTCATGCAGTTACGAAACGATCCCAAATGCACCCAAATACTATGCAACGCACCAAAATATGAGTTTACGGTCCAATGTGGCAGATTGGGTGCGTTCGTTGCAAAAAATCCCGGCGTGACTTCGTGGCACATATTTTTGCATTAATTGCACCAGTTCACCCAATGCATCGAGTTTCATGGAGTTACGAAATGATCCCAAATGCACCCAAACAGTATGCAACGCACCAAAGCATGAGTTCGGGGTCCAATGGGGTTGATTGGGTGTGTTCGTTGCGAAAGATCCAGACGTGACTTCATGGCACGAACTTTTACATTAATTGCACCAGTTCACCCTATTTTGCATCGAGTTCGATGCAGTTACGAAACGATCCCAAATGCACCCAAACACTATGCAACGCACCAAAACATGAGTTTACGGTCCAATGGGGCGGATTGGGTGCGTTCGTTGTGAAAAATCCCGATGTGACTTCATGGCACGAACTTTTGTATTAATTGCACCAGTTCACCCCGTTTTGCACCGAGTTTCATGCAGTTATGAAATGATCCCAAATGCACCCAAACACTATGCAACGCACCAAAACATGAGTTTAGGGTCCAATGGGGTGGATTGGGTGCGTTCGTAGAGAAAAATCCCGGCGTGACTTCGTGGCACGAGCTTTCGCATTAATTGCACTAGTCCACCCTGTTTTGCATCGAGTTTCATGCGGTTATGAAACGATCCCAAATGCACCCAAACACTATGCAATGCACCAAAACATGAGTTTAAGGTCCAATGGAGTGGATTGGGTGCGTTCGGTGCAAAAAATCCCGACGTGCCTTTAGTGGCACGAACTTTTGCAATAATTGCACCAGATTCACCCTGTTTTGCATCGAGTTTCATGCAGTTACGAAACGATCCCAAATGCACCCAAATACTATGCAACGCACCAAAACATGAGTTTAGGGTCCAATGGGGGTGGATTGGGTGTGTTCGTAGAGAAAAATCCCGGCGTGACTTCGTGGCACGAGCTTTCGCATTAATTGCACTAGTCCACCCTGTTTTGCATCGAGTTTCATGCGGTTATGAAATGATCCCAAATGCACCCAAACACTATGCAATGCACCAAAACATGAGTTTAAGGTCCAATGGAGTGGATTGGGTGCGTTCGGTGCAAAAAATCCCGACGTGACTTCAGTGGCACGAACTTTTGCATTAATTGCACCAGTTCACCCTGTTTTGCATCGAGTTTCATGCAGTTACGAAACGATCCCAAATGCACCCAAATACTATGCAACGCACCAAAACATGAGTTTACGGTCCAATGGGGCGGATTGGGTGCGTTCGTTGTGAAAAATCCCGATGTGACTTCATGGCACGAACTTTTGTATTAATTGCACCAGTTCACCCCGTTTTGCACCGAGTTTCATGCAGTTATGAAATGATCCCAAATGCACCCAAACACTATGCAACGCACCAAAACATGAGTTTAGGGTCCAATGGGGTGGATTGGGTGTGTTCGTAGAGAAAAATCCCGGCGTGACTTCGTGGCACGAGCTTTCGCATTAATTGCACTAGTCCACCCTGTTTTGCATCGAGTTTCATGCGGTTATGAAACGATCCCAAATGCACCCAAACACTATGCAATGCACCAAAACATGAGTTTAAGGTCCAATGGAGTGGATTGGGTGCGTTCGGTGCAAAAAATCCCGACGTGACTTCGTGGCACGAACTTTTGCATTAATTGCACCAGTTCACCCTGTTTTGCATCGAGTTTCATGCGGTTACGAAACGATCCCAAATGCACCCAAATACTATGCAACGCACCAAAATATGAGTTTACGGTCAAATGTGGCGGATTGGGTGCGTTCGTTGCAAAAAATCCCGGCGTGACTTCGTGGCACAAATTTTTGCATTAATTGCACCAGTTCACCCAATGCATCGAGTTTCATGGAGTTACGAAATGATCCCAAATGCACCAAACAGTATGCAACGCAACAAAGCATGAGTTCGGGGTCCAATGGAGTGGATTGGGTGCTGTTCGTTGCGAAAAGATCCCGACGTGACTTCGTGGCACGAACTTTTAGCATTAATTGCACCAGTTCACCCTGTTTTGCATCGAGTTTCATGCAGTTACGAAACGATCCCAAATGCACCCAAATACTATGCAACGCACCAAAACATGAGTTTACGGTCCAATGGGGCGGATTGGGTGCGTTCGTTGTGAAAAATCCCGATGTGACTTCATGGCACGAACTTTTGTATTAATTGCACCAGTTCACCCCGTTTTGCACCGAGTTTCATGCAGTTATGAAATGATCCCAAATGCACCCAAACACTATGCAACGCACCAAAACATGAGTTTAGGGTCCAATGGGGTGGATTGGGTGTGTTCGTAGAGAAAAATCCCGGCGTGACTTCGTGGCACGAGCTTTCGCATTAATTGCACTAGTCGACCCTGTTTTGCATCGAGTTTCATGCGGTTATGAAACGATCCCAAATGCACCCAAACACTATGCAATGCACCAAAACATGAGTTTAAGGTCCAATGGAGGGGATTGGGTGCGTTCGTTGTGAAAAATCCCGACGTGACTTCGTGGCACGAACTTTTGCATTAATTGCACCAGTTCACCCCGTTTTGCACCGAGTTTCATGCAGTTATGAAATGATCCCAAATGCACCCAAACACTATGCAACGCACCAAAACATGAGTTTAGGGTCCAATGGGGGTGGATTGGGTGTGTTCGTAGAGAAAAATCATGGCGTGACATCGTGGCACGAGCTTTCGCATTAATTGCACTAGTCCACCCTGTTTTGCATCGAGTTTCATGCGGTTATGAAATGATCCCAAATGCACCCAAACACTATGCAATGCACCAAAACATGAGTTTAAGGTCCAATGGAGTGGATTGGGTGCGTTCGGTGCAAAAAATCCCGACGTGACTTCATGGCACGAACTTTTGCATTAATTGCACCAGTTCACCCTGTTTTGCATCGAGTTTCATGCAGTTACGAAACGATCCCAAATGCACCCAAATACTATGCAACGCACCAAAACATGAGTTTACGGTCCAATGGGGCAGGATTGGGTGCGTTCGTTGTGAAAAATCCCGATGTGACTTCATGGCACGAACTTTTGTATTAATTGCACCAGTTCACCCCGTTTTGCACCGAGTTTCATGCAGTTATGAAATGATCCCAAATGCACCCAAACACTATGCAACGCACCAAAACATGAGTTTAGGGTCCAATGGGGTGGATTGGGTGTGTTCGTAGAGAAAAATCCCGGCGTGACTTCGTGGCACGAGCTTTCGCATTAATTGCACTACTCCACCCTGTTTTGCATCGAGTTTCATGCGGTTATGAAACAATCCCAAATGCACCCAAACACTATGCAATGCACCAAAACATGAGTTTAAGGTCTAATGGAGTGGATTGGGTGCATTCGGTGCAAAAAATGCTGACTTGACTTCGTGGCACGAACTTTTGCATTAATTGCACCAGTTCACACTGTTTTGCATCGAAGTTTCATGAGGTTACGAAACGATCCCAAATGCACCCAAATACTATGCAACGCACCAAAATATGAGTTTACGGTCAAATGTGGCGGACTGGGTGCGTTCGTTGCAAAAAATCCCGGCGTGACTTCGTGGCACAAATTTTTGCATTAATTGCACCAGTTCACCCAATGCATCGAATTTCATGGAGTTACGAAATGATCCCAAACAGTATGCAACGCAACAAAGCATGAGTTCGGGGTCCAATGGAGTGGATTGGGTGCGTTCGGTGCAAAAAATCCCGACGTGACTTCGTGGCACGAACTTTTGCATTAATTGCACCAGTTCACCCTGTTTTGCATCGAGTTTCATGCAGTTACGAAACGATCCCAAATGCACCCAAATACTATGCAACGCACCAAAACATGAGTTTACGGTCCAATGGGGCGGATTGGGTGCGTTCGTTGTGAAAAATCCCGATGTGACTTCATGGCACGAACTTTTGTATTAATTGCACCAGTTCACCCCGTTTTGCACCGAGTTTCATGCAGTTATGAAATGATCCCAAATGCACCCAAACACTATGCAACTCACCAAAACATGAGTTTAGGGTCCAATGGGGTGGATTGGGTGCGTTCGTAGAGAAAAATCCCGGCGTGACTTCGTGGCACGAGCTTTCGCATTAATTGCACTAGTCCACCCTGTTTTGCATCGAGTTTCATGCGGTTATGAAACGATCCCAAATGCACCCAAACACTATGCAATGCACCAAAACATGAGTTTAAGGTCCAATGGAGGGGATTGGGTGCGTTCGTTGTGAAAAATCCCGACGTGACTTCGTGGCACGAACTTTTGCATTAATTGCACCAGTTCACCCCGTTTTGCACCGAGTTTCATGCAGTTATGAAATGATCCCAAATGCACCCAAACACTATGCAACGCACCAAAACATGAGTTTAGGGTCCAATGGGGGTGGATTGGGTGTGTTCGTAGAGAAAAATCATGGCGTGACATCGTGGCACGAGCTTTCGCATTAATTGCACTAGTCCACCCTGTTTTGCATCGAGTTTCATGCGGTTATGAAACGATCCCAAATGCACCCAAACACTATGCAATGCACCAAAACATGAGTTTAAGGTCCAAAGGAGTGGATTGGGTGCGTTCGGTGCAAAAAATCCCGACGTGACTTCGTGGCACGAACTTTTGCATTAATTGCACCAGTTCACCCTGTTTTGCATCGAGTTTCATGCAGGTTACGAAACGATCCCAAATGCACCCAAATACTATGCAACGCACCAAAATATGAGTTTACGGTCCAATGTGGCGGATTGGGTGCGTTCGTTGCAAAAAATCCCGGCGTGACTTCGTGGCACAAATTTTCGCATTAATTGCACCAGTTCACCCAATGCATCGAGTTTCATGGAGTTACGAAATGATCCCAAATGCACCCAAACAGTATGCAACGCAACAAAGCATGAGTTCGGGGTCCAATGGGGTTGATTGGGTGTGTTCGTTGCGAAAGATCCCGACATGACTTCGTGGCACGAACTTTTACATTAATTGCACCAGTTCACCCTGTTTTGCATAGAGTTTGATGCAGTTACGAAACGATCCCAAATGCACCCAAACACTATGCAACGCACCAAAACATGAGTTTACGGTCCAATGGGGCGGATTGGGTGCGTTCGTTGTGAAAAATCCCGATGTGACTTCACTGGCACGAACTTTTGTATTAATTGCACCAGTTCACCCCGTTTTGCACCGAGTTTCATGCAGTTATGAAATGATCCCAAATGCACCCAAACACTATGCAACGCACCAAAACATGAGTTTAGGGTCCAATGGGGTGGATTGGGTGTGTTCGTAGAGAAAAATCCCAGGCGTGACTTCGTGGCACGAGCTTTCGCATTAATTGCACTAGTCCACCCTGTTTTGCATCGAGTTTCATGCGGTTATGAAACGATCCCAAATGCACCCAAACACTATGCAATGCACCATAACATGAGTTTAAGGTCCAATGGAGTGGATTGGGTGCGTTCGGTGCAAAAAATCCCGACGTGACTTCGTGGCACGAACTTTTGCATTAATTGCACCAGTTCACCCTGTTTTGCATCGAGTTTCATGCAGTTACGAAACGATCCCAAATGCACCCAAATACTATGCAACGCACCAAAATATGAGTTTACGGTCAAATGTGGCGGATTGGGTGCGTTCGTTGCAAAAAATCCCGGCGTGACTTCGTGGCACAAATTTTTGCATTAATTGCACCAGTTCACCCAATGCATCGAGTTTCATGGAGTTACGAAATGATCCCAAATGCACCCAAACAGTATGCAACGCAACAAAGCATGAGTTCGGGGTCCAATGGGGTTGATTGGGTGTGTTCGTTGCGAAAGATCCCGACGTGACTTCGTGGCACGAACTTTTACATTAATTGCACCAGTTCACCCTGTTTTGCATCGAGTTTGATGCAGTTACGAAACGATCCCAAATGCACCCAAACACTATGCAACGCACCAAAACATGAGTTTACGGTCCAATGGGGCGGATTGGGTGCGTTCGTTGTGAAAAATCCCGATGTGACTTCATGGCACGAACTTTTGTATTAATTGCACCAGTTCACCCCGTTTTGCACCGAGTTTCATGCAGTTATGAAATGATCCCAAATGCACCCAAACACTATGCAACGCACCAAAACATGAGTTTAGGGTCCAATGGGGTGGATTGGGTGTGTTCGTAGAGAAAAATCCCGGCGTGACTTCGTGGCACGAGCTTTCGCATTAATTGCACTAGTCCACCCTGTTTTGCATCGAGTTTCATGCGGTTATGAAACGATCCCCAAATGCACCCAAACACTATGCAATGCACCATAACATGAGTTTAAGGTCCAATGGAGTGGATTGGGTGCGTTCGGTGCAAAAAATCCCGACGTGACTTCGTGGCACGAACATTTGCATTAATTGCACCAGTTCACCCTGTTTTGCATCGAGTTTCATGCAGTTACGAAACGATCCGAAATGCACCCAAATACTATGCAACGCACCAAAATATGAGATTACGGTCCAATGTGGCAGATTGGGTGCGTTCGTTGCAAAAAATCCCGGCGTGACTTCGTGGCACATATTTTTGCATTAATTGCACCAGTTCACCCAATGCATCGAGTTTCATGGAGTTACGAAATGATCCCAAATGCACCCAAACAGTATGCAACGCACCAAAGCATGAGTTCGGGGTCCAATGGGGTTGATTGGGTGTGTTCGTTGCGAAAGATCCATACGTGACTTCATGGCACGAACTTTTACATTAATTGCACCAGTTCACCCTATTTTGCATCGAGTTTCATGCAGTTATGAAATGATCCCAAATGCACCCAAACACTATGCAACGCACCAAAACATGAGTTTAGGGTCCAATGGGGTGGATTGGGTGCGTTCGTAGAGAAAAATCCCGGCGTGACTTCGTGGCACGAGCTTTCGCATTAATTGCACTAGTCCACCCTGTTTTGCATCGAGTTTCATGCGGTTATGAAACGATCCCAAATGCACCCAAACACTATGCAATGCACCAAAACATGAGTTTAAGGTCCAATGGAGTGGATTGGGTGCGTTCGGTGCAAAAAATCCCGACGTGACTTCGTGGCACGAACTTTTGCATAATGCACCAGATTCACCCTGTTTTGCATCGAGTTTCATGCAGTTACGAAACGATCCCAAATGCACCCAAATACTATGCAACGCACCAAAACATGAGTTTAGGGTCCAATGGGGGTGGATTGGGTGTGTTCGTAGAGAAAA
Organism: Panicum virgatum; assembly: GCF_016808335.1. NCBI lineage: Eukaryota > Viridiplantae > Streptophyta > Magnoliopsida > Poales > Poaceae > Panicum > Panicum virgatum. The sequence goes on from NW_024376622.1 coordinate 12,578, forward strand.
ATCCCGGCGTGACTTCGTGGCACGAGCTTTCGCATTAATTGCACTAGTCCACCCTGTTTTGCATCGAGTTTCATGCGGTTATGAAATGATCCCAAATGCACCCAAACACTATGCAATGCACCAAAACATGAGTTTAAGGTCCAATGGAGTGGATTGGGTGCGTTCGGTGCAAAAAATCCCGACGTGACTTCGTGGCACGAACTTTTGCATTAATTGCACCAGTTCACCCTGTTTTGCATCGAGTTTCATGCAGTTACGAAACGATCCCAAATGCACCCAAATACTATGCAACGCACCAAAACATGAGTTTACGGTCCAATGGGGCGGATTGGGTGCGTTCGTTGTGAAAAATCCCGATGTGACTTCATGGCACGAACTTTTGTATTAATTGCACCAGTTCACCCCGTTTTGCACCGAGTTTCATGCAGTTATGAAATGATCCCAAATGCACCCAAACACTATGCAACGCACCAAAACATGAGTTTAGGGTCCAATGGGGTGGATTGGGTGTGTTCGTAGAGAAAAATCCCGGCGTGACTTCGTGGCACGAGCTTTCGCATTAATTGCACTAGTCCACCCTGTTTTGCATCGAGTTTCATGCGGTTATGAAACGATCCCAAATGCACCCAAACACTATGCAATGCACCAAAACATGAGTTTAAGGTCCAATGGAGTGGATTGGGTGCGTTCGGTGCAAAAAATCCCGACGTGACTTCGTGGCACGAACTTTTGCATTAATTGCACCAGTTCACCCTGTTTTGCATCGAGTTTCATGCAGTTACGAAACGATCCCAAATGCACCCAAATACTATGCAACGCACCAAAATATGAGTTTACGGTCAAATGTGGCGGATTGGGTGCGTTCGTTGCAAAAAATCCCGGCGTGACTTCGTGGCACAAATTTTTGCATTAATTGCACCAGTTCACCCAATGCATCGAGTTTCATGGAGTTACGAAATGATCCCAAATGCACCCAAACAGTATGCAACGCAACAAAGCATGAGTTCGGGGTCCAATGGGGTTGATTGGGTGTGTTCGTTGCGAAAGATCCCGACGTGAATTCGTGGCACGAACTTTTACATTAATTGCACCAATTCACCCTGTTTTGCATAGAGTTTGATGCAGTTACGAAACGATCCCAAATGCACCCAAACACTATGCAACATACCAAAACATGAGTTTACGGTCCAATGGGGCGGATTGGGTGCGATCGTTGTGAAAAATCCCGATGTGACTTCATGGCACGAACTTTTGTATTAATTGCACCAGTTCACCCCGTTTTGCACCGAGTTTCATGTAGTTATGAAATGATCCCAAATGCACCCAAGCACTATGCAACGCACCAAAATATGAGTTTAGGGTCCAATGGGGTGGATTGGGTGCGTTCGTTGCAAAAAATCCCGGCGTGACTTTGTGGCACATATTTTTGCATTAATTGCACCAGTTCACCCAATGCATCCAGTTTCATGGAGTTATGAAATGATCCCAAATGCACCCAAACATTATGCAACGCACCAAAGCATGAGTTCGGGGTCCGATGGGGTAGATTGGGTGTGTTCGTTGAGAAAAATCCGGCGTGACTTCGTGGCACGAGCTTTCGCATTAATTGCACTAGTCCACCCTGTTTTGCATCGAGTTTCATGCGGTTATGAAACGATCCCAAATGCACCCAAACACTATGCAATGCACCAAAACATGAGTTTAAGGTCCAATGGAGTGGATTGGGTGCGTTCGGTGCAAAAAATCCCGACGTGACTTCGTGGCACGAACTTTTGCATTAATTGCACCAGTTCACCCTGTTTTGCATCGAGTTTCATGCAGTTACGAAACGATCCCAAATGCACCCAAATACTATGCAACGCACCAAAACATGAGTTTACGGTCCAATGGGGCGGATTGGGTGCGTTCGTTGTGAAAAATCCCGATGTGACTTCATGGCACGAACTTTTGTATTAATTGCACCAGTTCACCCCGTTTTGCACCGAGTTTCATGCAGTTATGAAATGATCCCAAATGCACCCAAACACTATGCAACGCACCAAAACATGAGTTTAGGGTCCAATGGGGTGGATTGGGTGCGTTCGTAGAGAAAAATCCCGGCGTGACTTCGTGGCACGAGCTTTCGCATTAATTGCACTAGTCACCCTGTTTTGCATCGAGTTTCATGCGGTTATGAAACGATCCCAAATGCACCCAAACACTATGCAATGCACCAAAACATGAGTTTAAGGTCCAATGGAGGGGATTGGGTGCGTTCGTTGTGAAAAATCCCGACGTGACTTCGTGGCACGAACTTTTGCATTAATTGCACCAGTTCACCCCGTTTTGCACCGAGTTTCATGCAGTTATGAAATGATCCCAAATGCACCCAAACACTATGCAACGCACCAAAACATGAGTTTAGGGTCCAATGGGGGTGGATTGGGTGTGTTCGTAGAGAAAAATCATGGCGTGACATCGTGGCACGAGCTTTCGCATTAATTGCACTAGTCCACCCTGTTTTGCATCGAGTTTCATGCGGTTATGAAACGATCCCAAATGCACCCAAACACTATGCAATGCACCAAAACATGAGTTTAAGGTCCAATGGAGTGGATTGGGTGCGTTCGGTGCAAAAAATCCCGACGTGACTTCGTGGCACGAACTTTTGCATTAATTGCACCAGTTCACCCTGTTTTGCATCGAGTTTCATGCAGTTACGAAACGATCCCAAATGCACCCAAATACTATGCAACGCACCAAAATATGAGTTTACGGTCAAATGTGGCGGATTGGGTGCGTTCGTTGCAAAAAATCCCGGCGTGACTTCGTGGCACAAATTTTTGCATTAATTGCACCAGTTCACCCAATGCATCGAGTTTCATGGAGTTACGAAATGATCCCAAATGCACCCAAACAGTATGCAACGCAACAAAGCATGAGTTCGGGGTCCAATGGGGTTGATTGGGTGTGTTCGTTGCGAAAGATCCCGACGTGACTTCGTGGCACGAACTTTTACATTAATTGCACCAGTTCACCCTGTTTTGCATCGAGTTTGATGCAGTTACGAAACGATCCCAAATGCACCCAAACACTATGCAACGCACCAAAACATGAGTTTACGGTCCAATGGGGCGGATTGGGTGCGTTCGTTGTGAAAAATCCCGATGTGACTTCATGGCACGAACTTTTGTATTAATTGCACCAGTTCACCCCGTTTTGCACCGAGTTTCATGCAGTTATGAAATGATCCCAAATGCACCCAAACACTATGCAACGCACCAAAACATGAGTTTAGGGTCCAATGGGGTGGATTGGGTGTGTTCGTAGAGAAAAATCCCGGCGTGACTTCGTGGCACGAGCTTTCGCATTAATTGCACTAGTCCACCCTGTTTTGCATCGAGTTTCATGCGGTTATGAAACGATCCCAAATGCACCCAAACACTATGCAATGCACCAAAACATGAGTTTAAGGTCCAATGGAGTGGATTGGGTGCGTTCGGTGCAAAAAATCCCGACGTGACTTCGTGGCACGAACTTTTGCATTAATTGCACCAGTTCACCCTGTTTTGCATCGAGTTTCATGCAGTTACGAAACGATCCCAAATGCACCCAAATACTATGCAACGCACCAAAATATGAGTTTACGGTCAAATGTGGCGGATTGGGTGCGTTCGTTGCAAAAAATCCCGGCGTGACTTCGTGGCACAAATTTTTGCATTAATTGCACCAGTTCACCCAATGCATCGAGTTTCATGGAGTTACGAAATGATCCCAAATGCACCCAAACAGTATGCAACGCAACAAAGCATGAGTTCGGGGTCCAATGGGGTTGATTGGGTGTGTTCGTTGCGAAAGATCCCGACGTGACTTCGTGGCACGAACTTTTACATTAATTGCACCAGTTCACCCTGTTTTGCATCGAGTTTGATGCAGTTACGAAACGATCCCAAATGCACCCAAACACTATGCAACGCACCAAAACATGAGTTTACGGTCCAATGGGGCGGATTGGGTGCGTTCGTTGTGAAAAATCCCGATGTGACTTCATGGCACGAACTTTTGTATTAATTGCACCAGTTCACCCCGTTTTGCACCGAGTTTCATGCAGTTATGAAATGATCCCAAATGCACCCAAACACTATGCAACGCACCAAAACATGAGTTTAGGGTCCAATGGGGTGGATTGGGTGTGTTCGTAGAGAAAAATCCCGGCGTGACTTCGTGGCACGAGCTTTCGCATTAATTGCACTAGTCCACCCTGTTTTGCATCGAGTTTCATGCGGTTATGAAACGATCCCAAATGCACCCAAACACTATGCAATGCACCAAAACATGAGTTTAAGGTCCAATGGAGTGGATTGGGTGCGTTCGGTGCAAAAAATCCCGACGTGACTTCGTGGCACGAACTTTTGCATTAATTGCACCAGTTCACCCTGTTTTGCATCGAGTTTCATGCAGTTACGAAACGATCCCAAATGCACCCAAATACTATGCAACGCACCAAAATATGAGTTTACGGTCCAATGTGGCGGATTGGGTGCGTTCGTTGCAAAAAATCCCGGCGTGACTTCGTGGCACATATTTTTGCATTAATTGCACCAGTTCACCCAATGCATCGAGTTTCATGGAGTTACGAAATGATCCCAAATGCACCCAAACAGTATGCAACGCACCAAAGCATGAGTTCGGGGTCCAATGGGGTTGATTGGGTGTGTTCGTTGCGAAAGATCCCGACGTGACTTCATGGCACGAACTTTTACATTAATTGCACCAGTTCACCCTATTTTGCATCGAGTTTGATGCAGTTACGAAACGATCCCAAATGCACCCAAACACTATGCAACGCACCAAAACATGAGTTTACGGTCCAATGGGGCGGATTGGGTGCGTTCGTTGTGAAAAATCCCGATGTGACTTCATGGCACGAACTTTTGTATTAATTGCACCAGTTCACCCCGTTTTGCACCGAGTTTCATGCAGTTATGAAATGATCCCAAATGCACCCAAACACTATGCAACGCACCAAAACATGAGTTTAGGGTCCAATGGGGTGGATTGGGTGCGTTCGTAGAGAAAAATCCCGGCGTGACTTCGTGGCACGAGCTTTCGCATTAATTGCACTAGTCCACCCTGTTTTGCATCGAGTTTCATGCGGTTATGAAACGATCCCAAATGCACCCAAACACTATGCAATGCACCAAAACATGAGTTTAAGGTCCAATGGAGTGGATTGGGTGCGTTCGTGTGCAAAAATCCCGACGTGACTTCGTGGCACGAACTTTTGCATTAATTGCACCAGTTCACCCTGTTTTGCATCGAGTTTCATGCAGTTACTGAAATCGATCCCAAATGCACCCAAATACTATGCAACGCACCAAAACATGAGTTTAGGGTCCAATGGGGGTGGATTGGGTGTGTTCGTAGAGAAAAATCCCGGCGTGACTTCGTGGCACGAGCTTTCGCATTAATTGCACTAGTCCACCCTGTTTTGCATCGAGTTTCATGCGGTTATGAAACTGATCCCAAATGCACCCAAACACTATGCAATGCACCAAAACATGAGTTTAAGGTCCAATGGAGTGGATTGGGTGCGTTCGGTGCAAAAAATCCCGACGTGACTTCGTGGCACGAACTTTTGCATTAATTGCACCAGTTCACCCTGTTTTGCATCGAGTTTCATGCAGTTACGAAACGATCCCAAATGCACCCAAATACTATGCAACACACCAAAACATGAGTTTACGGTCCAATGGGGCGGATTGGGTGCGTTCGTTGTGAAAAATCCCGATGTGACTTCATGGCACGAACTTTTGTATTAATTGCACCAGTTCACCCTGTTTTGCACCGAGTTTCATGCAGTTATGAAATGATCCCAAATGCACCCAAACACTATGCAACGCACCAAAACATGAGTTTAGGGTCCAATGGGGTGGATTGGGTGTGTTCGTAGAGAAAAATCCCGACGTGACTTCGTGGCACGAACTTTCGCATTAATTGCACCAGTTCACCCTGTTTTGCATCGAGTTTCATGCAGTTACGAAACGATCCCAAATGCACCCAAACACTATGCAACGCACCAAAACATGAGTTTACGGTCCAATGGGGCGGATTGGGTGCGTTCGTTGTGAAAAATCCCGATGTGACTTCATGGCACGAACTTTTGTATTAATTGCACCAGTTCACCCCGTTTTGCACCGAGTTTCATGTAGTTATGAAATGACCCCAAATGCACCCAAACACTATGCAACGCACCAAAACATGAGTTTAGGGTCCAATGGGGTGGATTGGGTGCGTTCGTAGAGAAAAATCCCGTCGTGACTTCGTGGCACGAGCTTTCGCATTAATTGCACTAGTCGACCCTGTTTTGCATCGAGTTTCATGCGGTTATGAAACGATCCCAAATGCACCCAAACACTATGCAATGCACCAAAACATGAGTTTAAGGTCCAATGGAGGGGATTGGGTGCGTTCGTTGTGAAAAATCCCGACGTGACTTCGTGGCACGAACTTTTGCATTAATTGCACCAGTTCACCCCGTTTTGCACCGAGTTTCATGCAGTTATGAAATGATCCCAAATGCACCCAAACACTATGCAACGCACCAAAACATGAGTTTAGGGTCCAATGGGGGTGGATTGGGTGTGTTCGTAGAGAAAAATCATGGCGTGACATCGTGGCACGAGCTTTCGCATTAATTGCACTAGTCCACCCTGTTTTGCATCGAGTTTCATGCGGTTATGAAACGATCCCAAATGCACCCAAACACTATGCAATGCACCAAAACATGAGTTTAAGGTCCAATGGAGTGGATTGGGTGCGTTCGGTGCAAAAAATCCCGACGTGACTTCGTGGCACGAACTTTTGCATTAATTGCACCAGTTCACCCTGTTTTGCATCGAGTTTCATGCAGTTACGAAACGATCCCAAATGCACCCAAATACTATGCAACGCACCAAAATATGAGTTTACGGTCAAATGTGGCGGATTGGGTGCGTTCGTTGCAAAAAATCCCGGCGTGACTTCGTGGCACAAATTTTTGCATTAATTGCACCAGTTCACCCAATGCATCGAGTTTCATGGAGTTACGAAATGATCCCAAATGCACCCAAACAGTATGCAACGCAACAAAGCATGAGTTCGGGGTCCAATGGGGTTGATTGGGTGTGTTCGTTGCGAAAGATCCCGACGTGACTTCGTGGCACGAACTTTTACATTAATTGCACCAGTTCACCCTGTTTTGCATCGAGTTTGATGCAGTTACGAAACGATCCCAAATGCACCCAAACACTATGCAACGCACCAAAACATGAGTTTACGGTCCAATGGGGCGGATTGGGTGCGTTCGTTGTGAAAAATCCCGATGTGACTTCATGGCACGAACTTTTGTATTAATTGCACCAGTTCACCCCGTTTTGCACCGAGTTTCATGCAGTTATGAAATGATCCCAAATGCACCCAAACACTATGCAACGCACCAAAACATGAGTTTAGGGTCCAATGGGGTGGATTGGGTGTGTTCGTAGAGAAAAATCCCGGCGTGACTTCGTGGCACGAGCTTTCGCATTAATTGCACTAGTCCACCCTGTTTTGCATCGAGTTTCATGCGGTTATGAAACGATCCCAAATGCACCCAAACACTATGCAATGCACCAAAACATGAGTTTAAGGTCCAATGGAGTGGATTGGGTGCGTTCGGTGCAAAAAATCCCGACGTGACTTCGTGGCACGAACTTTTGCATTAATTGCACCAGTTCACCCTGTTTTGCATCGAGTTTCATGCAGTTACGAAACGATCCCAAATGCACCCAAATACTATGCAACGCACCAAAATATGAGTTTACGGTCAAATGTGGCGGATTGGGTGCGTTCGTTGCAAAAAATCCCGGCGTGACTTCGTGGCACAAATTTTTGCATTAATTGCACCAGTTCACCCAATGCATCGAGTTTCATGGAGTTACGAAATGATCCCAAATGCACCCAAACAGTATGCAACGCAACAAAGCATGAGTTCGGGGTCCAATGGGGTTGATTGGGTGTGTTCGTTGCGAAAGATCCCGACGTGACTTCGTGGCACGAACTTTTACATTAATTGCACCAGTTCACCCTGTTTTGCATCGAGTTTGATGCAGTTACGAAACGATCCCAAATGCACCCAAACACTATGCAACGCACCAAAACATGAGTTTACGGTCCAATGGGGCGGATTGGGTGCGTTCGTTGTGAAAAATCCCGATGTGACTTCATGGCACGAACTTTTGTATTAATTGCACCAGTTCACCCCGTTTTGCACCGAGTTTCATGCAGTTATGAAATGATCCCAAATGCACCCAAACACTATGCAACGCACCAAAACATGAGTTTAGGGTCCAATGGGGTGGATTGGGTGTGTTCGTAGAGAAAAATCCCGGCGTGACTTCGTGGCACGAGCTTTCGCATTAATTGCACTAGTCCACCCTGTTTTGCATCGAGTTTCATGCGGTTATGAAACGATCCCAAATGCACCCAAACACTATGCAATGCACCAAACATGAGTTTAAGGTCCAATGGAGTGGATTGGGTGCGTTCGGTGCAAAAAATCCCGACGTGACTTCGTGGCACGAACTTTTGCATTAATTGCACCAGTTCACCCTGTTTTGCATCGAGTTTCATGCAGTTACGAAACGATCCCAAATGCACCCAAATACTATGCAACGCACCAAAATATGAGTTTACGGTCCAATGTGGCAGATTGGGTGCGTTCGTTGCAAAAAATCCCGGCGTGACTTCGTGGCACATATTTTTGCATTAATTGCACCAGTTCACCCAATGCATCGAGTTTCATGGAGTTACGAAATGATCCCAAATGCACCCAAACAGTATGCAACGCACCAAAGCATGAGTTCGGGGTCCAATGGGGTTGATTGGGTGTGTTCGTTGCGAAAGATCCCGACGTGACTTCATGGCACGAACTTTTACATTAATTGCACCAGTTCACCCTGTTTTGCATCGAGTTTGATGCAGTTACGAAACGATCCCAAATGCACCCAAACACTATGCAACGCACCAAAACATGAGTTTACGGTCCAATGGGGCGGATTGGGTGCGTTCGTTGTGAAAAATCCCGATGTGACTTCATGGCACGAACTTTTGTATTAATTGCACCAGTTCACCCCGTTTTGCACCGAGTTTCATGCAGTTATGAAATGATCCCAAATGCACCCAAACACTATGCAACGCACCAAAACATGAGTTTAGGGTCCAATGGGGTGGATTGGGTGCGTTCGTAGAGAAAAATCCCGGCGTGACTTCGTGGCACGAGCTTTCGCATTAATTGCACTAGTCCACCCTGTTTTGCATCGAGTTTCATGCGGTTATGAAACGATCCCAAATGCACCCAAACACTATGCAATGCACCAAAACATGAGTTTAAGGTCCAATGGAGTGGATTGGGTGCGTTCGGTGCAAAAAATCCCGACGTGACTTCGTGGCACGAACTTTTGTCATAATTGCACCAGATTCACCCTGTTTTGCATCGAGTTTCATGCAGTTACGAAACGATCCCAAATGCACCCAAATACTATGCAACGCACCAAAACATGAGTTTAGGGTCCAATGGGGGTGGATTGGGTGTGTTCGTAGAGAAAAATCCCGGCGTGACTTCGTGGCACGAGCTTTCGCATTAATTGCACTAGTCCACCCTGTTTTGCATCGAGTTTCATGCGGTTATGAAATGATCCCAAATGCACCCAAACACTATGCAATGCACCAAAACATGAGTTTAAGGTCCAATGGAGTGGATTGGGTGCGTTCGGTGCAAAAAATCCCGACGTGACTTCGTGGCACGAACTTTTGCATTAATTGCACCAGTTCACCCTGTTTTGCATCGAGTTTCATGCAGTTACGAAACGATCCCAAATGCACCCAAATACTATGCAACGCACCAAAACATGAGTTTACGGTCCAATGGGGCGGATTGGGTGCGTTCGTTGTGAAAAATCCCGATGTGACTTCATGGCACGAACTTTTGTATTAATTGCACCAGTTCACCCCGTTTTGCACCGAGTTTCATGCAGTTATGAAATGATCCCAAATGCACCCAAACACTATGCAACGCACCAAAACATGAGTTTAGGGTCCAATGGGGTGGATTGGGTGTGTTCGTAGAGAAAAATCCCGACGTGACTTCGTGGCACGAACTTTTGCATTAATTGCACCAGTTCACCCTGTTTTGCATCGAGTTTCATGCAGTTACGAAACGATCCCAAATGCACCCAAACACTATGCAACGCACCAAAACATGAGTTTACGGTCCAATGGGGCGGATTGGGTGCGTTCGTTGTGAAAAATCCCGATGTGACTTCATGGCACGAACTTTTGTATTAATTGCACCAGTTCACCCCGTTTTGCACCGAGTTTCATGCAGTTATGAAATGATCCCAAATGCACCCAAACACTATGCAACGCACCAAAACATGAGTTTAGGGTCCAATGGGGTGGATTGGGTGTGTTCGTAGAGAAAAATCCCGGCGTGACTTCGTGGCACGAGCTTTCGCATTAATTGCACTAGTCCACCCTGTTTTGCATCGAGTTTCATGCGGTTATGAAACGATCCCAAATGCACCCAAACACTATGCATTGCACCAAAACATGAGTTTAAGGTCCATGGGTGGATTGGGTGCGTTCGTGCAAAAAATCCCGACGTGACTTCGTGCACGAACTTTTGCATTAATTGCACCAGTTCACCACCCTGTTTTGCATCGAGTTTATGCGTTACGAAACGATCCCAAATGCACCCAAATACTATGCAACGCACCAAAACATGAGTTCACGGTCCAATGGGGCGGATTGGGTGCGTTCGTTGTGAAAAATCCCGATGTGACTTCATGGCACGAACTTTTGTATTAATTGCACCAGTTCACCCCGTTTTTGCACCGAGTTTCATGCAGTTTGAAATGACCCCAAATGCACCCAAACACTATGCAACGCACCAAAACATGAGTTTAGGGTCCAATGGGGTGGATTGGGTGCGTTCGTAGAGAAAAATCCCGGCGTGACTTCGTCGCACGAGCTTTCGCATTAATTGCACTACTCGAACTGTTTTGCATCGACTTTCATGCGGTTATGAAACGATCCCAAATGCACCCAAACACTATGCAATGCACCAAAACATGAGTTTAAGGTCCAATGGAGGGGATTGGGTGCGTTCGTTGTGAAAAATCCCGACGTGACTTCACTGGCACGAACTTTTGTATTAATTGCACCAGTTCACCCCGTTTTGCACCGAGTTTCATGCAGTTATGAAATGATCCCAAATGCACCCAAACACTATGCAACGCACCAAAACATGAGTTTAGGGTCCAATGGGGTGGATTGGGTGTGTTCGTAGAGAAAAATCCCGGCGTGACTTCGTGGCACGAGCTTTCGCATTAATTGCACTAGTCCACCCTGTTTTGCATCGAGTTTCATGCGGTTATGAAACGATCCCCAAATGCACCCAAACACTATGCAATGCACCATAACATGAGTTTAAGGTCCAATGGAGTGGATTGGGTGCGTTCGGTGCAAAAAATCCCGACGTGACTTCGTGGCACGAACATTTTGCATTAATTGCACCAGTTCACCCTGTTTTGCATCGAGTTTCATGCAGTTACGAAACGATCCCAAATGCACCCAAATACTATGCAACGCACCAAAATATGAGTTTACGGTCCAATGTGGCGGATTGGGTGCGTTCGTTGCAAAAAATCCCGGCGTGACTTCGTGGCACATATTTTTGCATTAATTGCACCAGTTCACCCAATGCATCGAGTTTCATGGAGTTACGAAATGATCCCAAATGCACCCAAACAGTATGCAACGCACCAAAGCATGAGTTCGGGGTCCAATGGGGTTGATTGGGTGTGTTCGTTGCGAAAGATCCCGACGTGACTTCATGGCACGAACTTTTACATTAATTGCACCAGTTCACCCTGTTTTGCATCGAGTTTGATGCAGTTACGAAACGATCCCAAATGCACCCAAACACTATGCAACGCACCAAAACATGAGTTTACGGTCCAATGGGGCGGATTGGGTGCGTTCGTTGTGAAAAATCCCGATGTGACTTCATGGCACGAACTTTTGTATTAATTGCACCAGTTCACCCCGTTTTGCACCGAGTTTCATGCAGTTATGAAATGATCCCAAATGCACCCAAACACTATGCAACGCACCAAAACATGAGTTTAGGGTCCAATGGGGTGGATTGGGTGCGTTCGTAGAGAAAAATCCCGGCGTGACTTCGTGGCACGAGCTTTCGCATTAATTGCACTAGTCCACCCTGTTTTGCATCGAGTTTCATGCGGTTATGAAACGATCCCAAATGCACCCAAACACTATGCAATGCACCAAAACATGAGTTTAAGGTCCAATGGAGTGGATTGGGTGCGTTCGGTGCAAAAAATCCCGACGTGACTTCGTGGCACGAACTTTTGCATTAATTGCACCAGTTCACCCTGTTTTGCATCGAGTTTCATGCAGTTACGAAACGATCCCAAATGCACCCAAATACTATGCAACGCACCAAAACATGAGTTTAGGGTCCAATGGGGGTGGATTGGGTGTGTTCGTAGAGAAAAATCCCGGCGTGACTTCGTGGCACGAGCTTTTGCATTAATTGCACTAGTCCACCCTGTTTTGCATCGAGTTTCATGCGTTATGAAATGATCCCAAATGCACACAACACTATGCAATGCACCAAAACATGAGTTTAGGTCCAATGGAGTGGATTGGGTGCGTTCGGTGCAAAAAATCCCGACGTGACTTCGTGGCATGAACTTTTGCATTAATTGCACCAGTTCACCCTGTTTTGCATCGAGTTTCATGCAGTTACGAAACGATCCCAAATGCACCCAAATACTATGCAACACCAAAACATGAGTTTACGGTCCAATGGGGCGGATTGAGTGCGTTCGTTGTGAAAATCCCGATGCGACTTCATGGCACGAACTTTTGTATTAATTGCACCAGTTCACCCCATTTTGCACCGAGTTTCATGCAGTCATGAAATGATCCCAAATGCACCCAAATACTATGCAACGCACCAAAACATGAGTTTAGGGTCCAATGTGTGGATTGGGTGTTCGTAGAGAAAAAACCCGACGTGACTTCGTGGCACGAACTTTTGCATTAATTGCACCAGTTCACCCTGTTTTGCATCGAGTTTCATGCAGTTACGAAACGATCCCAAATGCACCCAAATACTATGCAACGCACCAAAACATGAGTTTACGGTCCAATGGGGCGGATTGGGTGCGTTCGTTGTGAAAAATCCCGATGTGACTTCATGGCACGAACTTTTGTATTAATTGCACCAGTTCACCCCGTTTTGCACCGAGTTTCATGCAGTTATGAAATGATCCCAAATGCACCCAAACACTATGCAACGCACCAAAACATGAGTTTAGGGTCCAATGGGGTGGATTGGGTGTGTTCGTAGAGAAAAATCCCGGCGTGACTTCGTGGCACGAGCTTTCGCATTAATTGCACTAGTCCACCCTGTTTTGCATCGAGTTTCATGCGGTTATGAAACGATCCCAAATGCACCCAAACACTATGCAATGCACCAAAACATGAGTTTAAGGTCCAATGGAGTGGATTGGGTGCGTTCGTTGCAAAAATCCCGACGTGACTTCGTGGCACGAACTTTTGCATTAATTGCACCAGTTCACCCTGTTTTGCATCGAGTTTCATGCAGTTACGAAACGATCCCAAATGCACCCAAACACTATGCAACGCACCAAACATGAGTTTAGGGTCCAATGGGGTGGATTGGGTGTGTTCGTAGAGAAAAATCATGGCGTGACATCGTGGCACGAGCTTTCGCATTAATTGCACTAGTCCACCCTGTTTTGCATCGAGTTTCATGCGGTTATGAAACGATCCCAAATGCACCCAAACACTATGCAATGCACCAAAACATGAGTTTAAGGTCCAATGGAGTGGATTGGGTGCGTTCGGTGCAAAAAATCCCGACGTGACTTCGTGGCACGAACTTTTGCATTAATTGCACCAGTTCACCCTGTTTTGCATCGAGTTTCATGCAGTTACGAAACGATCCCAAATGCACCCAAATACTATGCAACGCACCAAAACATGAGTATAGGGTCCAATGGGGGTGGATTGGGTGTGTTCGTAGAGAAAAATCCCGGCGTGACTTCGTGGCACGAGCTTTCGCATTAATTGCACTAGTCCACCCTGTTTTGCATCGAGTTTCATGCGGTTATGAAATGATCCCAAATGCACCCAAACACTATGCAATGCACCAAAACATGAGTTTAAGGTCCAATGGAGTGGATTGGGTGCGTTCGGTGCAAAAAATCCCGACGTGACTTCGTGGCACGAACTTTTGCATTAATTGCACCAGTTCACCCTGTTTTGCATCGAGTTTCATGCAGTTACGAAACGATCCCAAATGCACCCAAATACTATGCAACGCACCAAAACATGAGTTTACGGTCCAATGGGGCGGATTGGGTGCGTTCGTTGTGAAAAATCCCGATGTGACTTCATGGCACGAACTTTTGTATTAATTGCACCAGTTCACCCCGTTTTGCACCGAGTTTCATGCAGTTATGAAATGATCCCAAATGCACCCAAACACTATGCAACGCACCAAAACATGAGTTTAGGGTCCAATGGGGTGGATTGGGTGCGTTCGTAGAGAAAAATCCCGGCGTGACTTCGTGGCACGAGCTTTCGCATTAATTGCACTAGTCACCCTGTTTTGCATCGAGTTTCATGCGGTTATGAAACGATCCCAAATGCACCCAAACACTATGCAATGCACCAAAACATGAGTTTAAGGTCCAATGGAGGGGATTGGGTGCGTTCGTTGTGAAAAATCCCGACGTGACTTCACTGGCACGAACTTTTGTATTAATTGCACCAGTTCACCCCGTTTTGCACCGAGTTTCATGCAGTTATGAAATGATCCCAAATGCACCCAAACACTATGCAACGCACCAAAATATGAGTTTAGGGTCCAATGGGGTGGATTGGGTGTGTTCGTAGAGAAAAATCCCGGCGTGACTTCGTGGCACGAGCTTTCGCATTAATTGCACTAGTCCACCCTGTTTTGCATCGAGTTTCATGCGGTTATGAAACGATCCCAAATGCACCCAAACACTATGCAATGCACCATAACATGAGTTTAAGGTCCAATGGAGTGGATTGGGTGCGTTCGGTGCAAAAAATCCCGACGTGACTTCGTGGCACGAACTTTTGCATTAATTGCACCAGTTCACCCTGTTTTGCATCGAGTTTCATGCAGTTACGAAACGATCCCAAATGCACCCAAATACTATGCAACGCACCAAAATATGAGTTTACGGTCAAATGTGGCGGATTGGGTGCGTTCGTTGCAAAAAATCCCGGCGTGACTTCGTGGCACAAATTTTTGCATTAATTGCACCAGTTCACCCAATGCATCGAGTTTCATGGAGTTACGAAATGATCCCAAATGCACCCAAACAGTATGCAACGCAACAAAGCATGAGTTCGGGGTCCAATGGGGTTGATTGGGTGTGTTCGTTGCGAAAGATCCCGACATGACTTCGTGGCACGAACTTTTACATTAATCGCACCAGTTCACCCTGTTTTGCATCGAGTTTGATGCAGTTACGAAACGATCCCAAATGCACCCAAACACTATGCAACGCACCAAAACATGAGTTTACGGTCCAATGGGGCGGATTGGGTGCGTTCGTTGTGAAAAATCCCGACTGTGACTTCACTGGCACGAACTTTTGTATTAATTGCACCAGTTCACCCCGTTTTGCACCGAGTTTCATGCAGTTATGAAATGATCCCAAATGCACCCAAACACTATGCAACGCACCAAAACATGAGTTTAGGGTCCAATGGGGTGGATTGGGTGTGTTCGTAGAGAAAAATCCCAGGCGTGACTTCGTGGCACGAGCTTTCGCATTAATTGCACTAGTCCACCCTGTTTTGCATCGAGTTTCATGCGGTTATGAAACGATCCCAAATGCACCCAAACACTATGCAATGCACCATAAACATGAGTTTAAGGTCCAATGGAGTGGATTGGGTGCGTTCGGTGCAAAAAATCCCGACGTGACTTCGTGGCACGAACTTTTGCATTAATTGCACCAGTTCACCCTGTTTTGCATCGAGTTTCATGCAGTTACGAAACGATCCCAAATGCACCCAAATACTATGCAACGCACCAAAATATGAGTTTACGGTCAAATGTGGCGGATTGGGTGCGTTCGTTGCAAAAAATCCCGGCGTGACTTCGTGGCACAAATTTTTGCATTAATTGCACCAGTTCACCCAATGCATCGAGTTTCATGGAGATTACGAAATGATCCCAAATGCACCCAAACAGTATGCAACGCAACAAAGCATGAGTTCGGGGTCCAATGGGGTTGATTGGGTGTGTTCGTTGCGAAAGATCCCGACAGTGACTTCGTGGCACGAACTTTTACATTAATCGCACCAGTTCACCCTGTTTTGCATAGAGTTTGATGCAGTTACGAAACTGATCCCAAATGCACCCAAAGACTATGCAACGCACCAAAACATGAGTTTACGGTCCAATGGGGCGGATTGGGTGCGTTCGTTGTGAAAAATCCCGATGTGACTTCACTGGCACGAACTTTTGTATTAATTGCACCAGTTCACCCCGTTTTGCACCGAGTTTCATGCAGTTATGAAATGATCCCAAATGCACCCAAACACTATGCAACGCACCAAAACATGAGTTTAGGGTCCAATGGGGTGGATTGGGTGTGTTCGTAGAGAAAAATCCCAGGCGTGACTTCGTGGCACGAGCTTTCGCATTAATTGCACTAGTCCACCCTGTTTTGCATCGAGTTTCATGCGGTTATGAAACGATCCCAAATGCACCCAAACACTATGCAATGCACCATAACATGAGTTTAAGGTCCAATGGAGTGGATTGGGTGCGTTCGGTGCAAAAAATCCCGACGTGACTTCGTGGCACGAACTTTTGCATTAATTGCACCAGTTCACCCTGTTTTGCATCGAGTTTCATGCAGGTTACGAAACGATCCCAAATGCACCCAAATACTATGCAACGCACCAAAATATGAGTTTACTGGTCAAATGTGGCGGATTGGGTGCGTTCGTTGCAAAAAATCCCGGCGTGACTTCGTGGCACAAATTTTTGCATTAATTGCACCAGTTCACCCAATGCATCGAGTTTCATGGAGTTACGAAATGATCCCAAATGCACCCAAACAGTATGCAACGCAACAAAGCATGAGTTCGGGGTCCAATGGGGTTGATTGGGTGTGTTCGTTGCGAAAGATCCCGACGTGACTTCGTGGCACGAACTTTTACATTAATTGCACCAGTTCACCCTGTTTGCATAGAGTTTGATGCAGTTACGAAACGATCCCAAATGCACCCAAACACTATGCAACGCACCAAAACATGAGTTTACGGTCCAATGGGGCGGATTGGGTGCGTTCGTTGTGAAAAATCCCGATGTGACTTCATGGCACGAACTTTTGTATTAATTGCACCAGTTCACCCCGTTTTGCACCGAGTTTCATGCAGTTATGAAATGATCCCAAATGCACCCAAACACTATGCAACGCACCAAAACTATGAGTTTAGGGTCCAATGGGGTGGATTGGGTGTGTTCGTAGAGAAAAATCCCGGCGTGACTTCGTGGCACGAGCTTTCGCTTAATTGCACTAGTCCACCCTGTTTGCATCGAGTTTCATGCGGTTATGAAACGATCCCCAAATGCACCCAAACACTATGCAATGCACCATAACATGAGTTTAAGGTCCAATGGAGTGGATTGGGTGCGTTCGGTGCAAAAAATCCCGACGTGACTTCGTGGCACGAACTTTTGCATTAATTGCACCAGTTCACCCTGTTTTGCATCGAGTTTCATGCAGTTACGAAACGATCCCAAATGCACCCAAATATGCAACGCACCAAAGCATGAGTTCGGGTCCAATGGGGTTGATTGGTGTTGTTGAGAAAGATCCCGACGTGACTTCATGCCACGAACTTTACATTAATTGCACCAGTTCACCCTGTTTTGCATCGAGTTTGATGCAGTTACGAAACGATCCCAATGCACCCAAACACTATGCAACGCACCAAACATGAGTTTACGGTCCAATGGGGCGGATTGGGTGTTCGTTGTGAAAAAAATCCCGATGTGACTTCATGGCACGAACTTTTGTATTAATTGCACCAGTTCACCCCGTTTTGCACCGAGTTTCATGCAGTTATGAAATGATCCCAAATGCACCCAAACACTATGCAACGCACCAAAACATGAGTTTAGGGTCCAATGGGGTGGATTGGGTGCGTTCGTAGAGAAAAATCCCAGCGTGACTTCGTGGCACGAGCTTTTCGCATTAATTGCACTAGTCCACCCTGTTTTGCATCGAGTTTCATGCGGTTATGAAACGATCCCAAATGCACCCAAACACTATGCAATGCACCAAAACATGAGTTTACGGTCCAATGGGGTGGATTGGGTGCGTTCGTTGTGAAAAATCCCGACGTGACTTCGTGGCACGAACTTTTGCATTAATTGCACCAGTCCACCCTGTTTTGCACCGAGTTTCATGCAGTTATGAAATGATCCCAAATGCACCCAAACACTATGCAACGCACCAAAACATGAGTTTAGGGTCCAATGGGGTGGACTGGGTGTGTTCGTAGAGAAAAATCATGGCGTGACATCGTGGCACGAGCTTTCGCATTGATTTCACTAGTCCACCCTGTTTTGCTTCGAGTTTCATGCGGTTATGAAACGATCCCAAATGCACCCAAACACTATGCAATGCACCAAAACATGAGTTTAAGGTCCAATGGAGTGGATTGGGTGCGTTCGGTGCAAAAAATCCCGACGTGACTTCGTGGCATGAACTTTTGCATTAATTGCACCAGTTCACCCTGTTTTGCATCGAGTTTCATGCAGTTACGAAACGATCCCAAATGCACCCAAACACTATGCAACGCACCAAAACATGAGTTTAGGGTCCAATGGGGGTGGACTGGGTGTGTTCGTAGAGAAAAATCATGGCGTGACATCGTGGCACGAGCTTTCGCATTGATTTCACTAGTCCACCCTGTTTTGCTTCGAGTTTCATGCGGTTATGAAACGATCCCAAATGCACCCAAACACTATGCAATGCACCAAAACATGAGTTTAAGGTCCAAAGGAGTGGATTGGGTGCGTTCGGTGCAAAAAATCCCGACGTGACTTGGTGGCACGAACTTTTGCATTAATTGCACCAGTTCACCCTGTTTTGCATCGAGTTTCATGCAGTTACGAAACAATCCCAAATGCACCCAAATACTATGCAACGCACCAAAACATGAGTATAGGGTCCAATGGGGGTGGATTGGGTGTGTTCGTAGAGAAAAATCCCGGCGTGACTTCGTGGCACGAGCTTTCGCATTAATTGCACTAGTCCACCCTGTTTTGCATCGAGTTTCATGCGGTTATGAAATGATCCCAAATGCACCCAAACACTATGCAATGCACCAAAACATGAGTTTAAGGTCCAATGGAGTGGATTGGGTGCGTTCGGTGCAAAAAATCCCGACGTGACTTCGTGGCATGAACTTTTGCATTAATTGCACCAGTTCACCCTGTTTTGCATCGAGTTTCATGCAGTTACGAAACGATCCCAAATGCACCCAAATACTATGCAACGCACCAAAACATGAGTTCACGGTCCAATGGGGCGGATTGGGTGCGTTCGTTGTGAAAAATCCCGATGTGACTTCATGGCACGAACTTTTGTATTAATTGCACCAGTTCACCCCGTTTTGCACCGAGTTTCATGCAGTTATGAAATGACCCCAAATGCACCCAAACACTATGCAACGCACCAAAACATGAGTTTAGGGTCCAATGGGGTGGATTGGGTGCGTTCGTAGAGAAAAATCCCGGCGTGACTTCGTCGGCACGAGCTTTCGCATTAATTGCACTAGTCGACGCTGTTTTGCATCGACTTTCATGCGGTTATGAAACGATCCCAAATGCACCCAAACACTATGCAATGCACCAAAACATGAGTTTAAGGTCCAATGGAGGGGATTGGGTGCGTTCGTTGTGAAAAATCCCGACGTGACTTCACGGCACGAACTTTTGTATTAATTGCACCAGTTCACCCCGTTTTGCACCGAGTTTCATGCAGTTATGAAATGATCCCAAATGCACCCAAACACTATGCAACGCACCAAAATATGAGTTTAGGGTCCAATGGGGTGGATTGGGTGTGTTCGTAGAGAAAAATCCCAGCGTGACTTCGTGGCACGAGCTTTCGCATTAATTGCACTAGTCCACCCTGTTTTGCATCGAGTTTCATGCGGTTATGAAACGATCCGCAAATGCACCCAAACACTATGCAATGCACCATAACAAGAGTTTAAGGTCCAATGGAGTGGATTGGGTGCGTTCGGTGCAAAAAATCCCGACGTGACTTCGTGGCATGAACTTTTGCATTAATTGCACCAGTTCACCCTGTTTTGCATCGAGTTTCATAAGGTTACGAAACGATCCCAAATGCACCCAAATACTATGCAACGCACCAAAATTTGAGTTTACGGTCAAATGTGGCGGATTGGGTGCGTTCGTTGCAAAAAATCCCGGCGTGACTTCGTGGCACAAATTTTTGCATTAATTGCACCAGTTCACCCAATGCATCGAGTTTCATGGAGATACGAAATGATCCCAAATGCACCCAAACAGTATGCAACGCAACAAAGCATGAGTTCGGGGTCCAATGGGGTTGATTGGGTGTGTTCGTTGCGAAAGATCCCGACATGACTTCGTGGCACGAACTTTTACATTAATCGCACCAGTGCACCCTGTTTGCATAGAGTTTGATGCAGTTACGAAACGATCCCAAATGCACCCAAAGACTATGCAACGCACCAAAACATGAGTTTACGGTCCAATGGGGCGGATTGGGTGCGTTCGTTGTGAAAAATCCCGACGTGACTTCACGGCACGAACTTTTGTATTAATTGCACCAGTTCACCCCGTTTTGCACCGAGTTTCATGCAGTTATGAAATGATCCGAAATGCACCCAAACACTGATGCAACGCACCAAAACATGAGTTTAGGGTCCAATGGGGTGGATTGGGTGTGTTCGTAGAGAAAAATCCCAGCGTGACTTCGTGGCACGAGCTTTCGCATTAATTGCACTAGTCCACCCTGTTTTGCATCGAGTTTCATGCGGTTATGAAACGATCCGCAAATGCACCCAAACACTATGCAATGCACCATAACATGAGTTTAAGGTCCAATGGAGTGGATTGGGTGCGTTCGGTGCAAAAAATCCCGACGTGACTTCGTGGCACGAACTTTTGCATTAATTGCACCAGTTCACCCTGTTTTGCATCGAGTTTCATAAGGTTACGAAACGATCCCAAATGCACCCAAATACTATGCAACGCACCAAAAATTTGAGTTTACGGTCAAATGTGGCGGATTGGGTGCGTTCGTTGCAAAAAATCCCGGCGTGACTTCGTGGCACAAATTTTTGCATTAATTGCACCAGTTCACCCAATGCATCGAGTTTCATGGAGATACGAAATGATCCCAAATGCACCCAAACAGTATGCAACGCAACAAAGCATGAGTTCGGGGTCCAATGGGGTTGATTGGGTGTGTTCGTTGTGAAAGATCCCGACATGACTTCGTGGCACGAACTTTTACATTAATCGCACCAGTGCACCCTGTTTTGCATAGAGTTTGATGCAGTTACGAAACGATCCCAAATGCACCCAAAGACTATGCAACAGCACCAAAACATGAGTTTACGGTCCAATGGGGCGGATTGGGTGCGTTCGTTGTGAAAAATCCCGATGTGACTTCACGGCACGAACTTTTGTATTAATTGCACCAGTTCACCCCGTTTGGCACCGAGTTTCATGCAGTTATGAAATGATCCGAAATGCACCCAAACATGATGCAACGCACCAAAACATGAGTTTAGGGTCCAATGGGGTGGATTGGGTGTGTTCGTAGAGAAAAATCCCAGCGTGACTTCGTGGCACGAGCTTTCGCATTAATTGCACTAGTCCACCCTGTTTTGCATCGAGTTTCATGCGGTTATGAAACGATCCGCAAATGCACCCAAACACTATGCAATGCACCATAACATGAGTTTAAGGTCCAATGGAGTGGATTGGGTGCGTTCGGTGCAAAAAATCCCGACGTGACTTCGTGGCACGAACTTTTGCATTAATTGCACCAGTTCACCCTGTTTTGCATCGAGTTTCATGAGGTTACGAAACGATCCCAAATACACCCAAATACTATGCAACGCACCAAAATTTGAGTTTATGGTCAAATGTGGCGGATTGGGTGCATTCGTTGCAAAAAATCCCGGCGTGACTTCGTGGCACAAATTTTTGCATTAATTGCACCAGTTCACCCAATGCATCGAGTTTCATGGAGTTACGAAATGATCCCAAATGCACCCAAACAGTATGCAACGCAACAAAGCATCAGTTCGGGGTCCAATGGGGTTGATTGGGTGTGTTCGTTGCGAAAGATCCCGACATGACTTCGTGGCACGAACTTTTACATTAATCGCACCAGTGCACCCTGTTTGCATAGAGTTTGATGCAGTTACGAAACGATCCCAAATGCACCCAAACACTATGCAACGCACCAAAACATGAGTTTACGGTCCAATGGGGCGGATTGGGTGCGTTCGTTGTGAAAAATCCCGATGTGACTTCACGGTACGAACTTTTGTATTAATTGCACCAGTTCACCCCGTTTTGCACTGAGTTTCATGCAGTTATGAAATGATCCCAAATGCACCCAAACACTATGCAACGCACGAAAATATGAGTTTAGGGTCCAATGGGGTGGATTTGGTGTGTTCGTAGAGAAAAATCCCGGCGTGACTTCGTGGCACGAGCTTTCGCATTAATTGCACTAGTCCACCCTGTTTTGCATCGAGTTTCATGCGGTTATGAAACGATCCCCAAATGCACCCAAACACTATGCAATGCACCATAACATGAGTTTAAGGTCCAATGGAGTGGATTGGGTGCGTTCGGTGCAAAAAATCCCGACGTGACTTCGTGGCACGAACTTTTGCATTAATTGCACCAGTTCACCCTGTTTTGCATCGAGTTTCATGCAGTTACGAAACGATCCCAATGCACCCAAACAGTATGCAACGCACCAAAGCATGAGTTCGGGGTCCAATGGGGTTGATTGGGTGTGTTCGTTGAGAAAGATCCCGACGTGACTTCATGCCACGAACTTTTACATTAATTGCACCAGTTCACCCTGTTTTGCATCGAGTTTGATGCAGTTACGAAACGATCCCAAATGCACCCAAACACTATGCAACGCACCAAAACATGAGTTTACGGTCCAATGGGGCGGATTGGGTGCGTTCGTTGTGAAAAATCCCGATGTGACTTCATGGCACGAACTTTTGTATTAATTGCACCAGTTCACCCCGTTTTGCACCGAGTTTCATGCAGTTATGAAATGACCCCAAATGCACCCAAACACTATGCAACGCACCAAAACATGAGTTTAGGGTCCAATGGGGTGGATTGGGTGCGTTCGTAAAGAAAAATCCCAGCGTGACTTCGTGGCACGAGTTTTCGCATTAATTGCACTAGTCCACCCTGTTTTGCATCGAGTTTCATGCGGTTATGAAACGATCCCAAATGCACCCAAACACTATGCAATGCACCAAAACATGAGTTTACGGTCCAATGGGGTGGATTGGGTGCGTTCGTTGTGAAAAATCCCGATGTGACTTCGTGGCACGAACTTTTGCATTAATTGCACCAGTCCACCCTGTTTTGCACCGAGTTTCATGCAGTTATGAAATGATCCCAAATGCACCCAAACACTATGCAACGCACCAAAACATGAGTTTAGGGTCCAATGGGGGTGGACTGGGTGTGTTCGTAGAGAAAAATCATGGCGTGACATCGTGGCACGAGCTTTCGCATTGATTTCACTAGTCCACCCTGTTTTGCTTCGAGTTTCATGCGGTTATGAAACGATCCCAAATGCACCCAAACACTATGCAATGCACCAAAACATGAGTTTAAGGTCCAAAGGAGTGGATTGGGTGCGTTCGGTGCAAAAAATCCCGACGTGACTTGGTGGCACGAACTTTTGCATTAATTGCACCAGTTCACCCTGTTTTGCATCGAGTTTCATGCAGTTACGAACGATCCCAAATGCACCCAAAATACTATGCAACGCACCAAAACATGAGTTTAGGGTCCAATGGGGGTGGATTGGGTGTGTTCGTAGAGAGAAATCCCGGCGTGACTTCGTGGCACGAGCTTTCGCATTAATTGCACTAGTCCACCCTGTTTTGCATCGAGTTTCATGCGGTTATGAAATGATCCCAAATGCACCCAAACACTATGCAATGCACCAAAACATGAGTTTAAGGTCCAATGGAGTGGATTGGGTGCGTTCGGTGCAAAAAATCCTGACGTGACTTCGTGGCATGAACTTTTGCATTAATTGCACCAGTTCACCCTGTTTTGCATCGAGTTTCATGCAGTTACGAAACGATCCCAAATGCACCCAAATACTATGCAACGCACCAAAACATGAGTTCACGGTCCATGGGGGGATTGGGTG
>NW_024376623.1:0-37177 GCF_016808335.1 Panicum virgatum
GGTACACGTTGTGAGATCGGGTTTGGGTGATAAAATGCACCACTTTGTGCCGAAGTTGCGTCTTGTTTTTTCGCAACGAACATGCCCAATCCACTTTAGGCCCAAAACTAAGTTCTGGGTGGTTTCGCGCGATTCGTTGCCGGGAGGTACCCGTTGTGAGATCGGGTTTTTGGGGCATCCATGCACCACTTGCTCCGAAGTGCGCTTGTGTTCGCAACGAACTGCCCAATCCACTTCTTAGAAACTAAGTTTCTGGGTGGTTTCGCGAGATTCCGTTGCTGGAGGTACCCGTTGTGAGAACGGGGGCTGCTTATGCTTTCCGAAGTTGCGTCTTGTTTCGCAACGAACATGCCAATCCACTTCTTTAGGCCCAAAACTAAGTTTCTGGGTGGTTTCGCGCGTTTCCGTTGCCGGGATGTACCCGTGTGAGATCGGGTTTTGGGGGTGCATAAAATGCACCACATTGTGCTTCCGAAGTTGCGTCTTGTTTTTTCGCAACGAACATGCCCAATCCACTTCTTTAGGCCCAAACTAAGTTTCTGGGTGGTTTCGCGCGATTCCGTTGCCGGGAGAGGTACCCGTTGTGAGATCGGGTTTTGCATAAAATGCACCACTTTGTGCTTCCGAAGTTCTTGTTTTTTTCGCAACGAACATGCCCAATCCACTTCTTTAGGCCCAAAACTAAGTTTCTGGGTGGTTTCGCGCGATTCCGTTGCCGGGAGGTACCCGTTGAGATCGGTTTGGGTGCAAAATGCACCACTTTGTGCTTCCGAAGTTGTTTTTTTTTTTTCGCAACGAACATGCCAATCCACTTCTTTAGGCCCAAAACTAAGTTTCTGGGTGGTTTCGCGCGATTCCGTTGCCGGGAGGTACAAGTTGTGAGATCGGGTTTTGGCGTGCATAAATGCACCACTTTGTGCTTCCGAAGTTGCGTCTTGTTTTTTTCGCAACCAACATGCCCAATCCACTTCTTTAGGCCCAAAACTAAGTTTCTGGGTGGTTTCGCGCGGTTTCCGTTGCCGGGAGGGGTAGCCGTTGAGATTGTGTTTTGGGGTGCATACAATCCACCACTTGTAGCCTTCCGAAGTTGCGATCTTGTTTTTTTCGCACGAACATGCCAAGTCCACTTCTTTAGGCTCAAAACTAAGTTTCTAGGTGGTTTCGCGCGATTCCGTTGCCGGGAGGTAGCCGTTGTGAGATTGTGTTTTGGGGTGCATACAATCCACCACTTTATGCTTCCGAAGTTGTGTCTTGTTTTTCGGCAACGATCATGCCCAATCCACTTCTTTAGGCCCAAAACTAAGTTCTGGATGGTTTCGCGTGATTCCGTTGCCGGGAGGTACCCGTTGTGAGATCGGGTTTGGGCGTGCATAAAATGCACCACATTGTGCTTCCGAAGTTGCGTCTTGCTTTTTTTTCGCAACGAACATGCCCAATCCAGTTCTTTAGGCCCAAATACTAGTTTCTGGGTGGTTTCGCGCGATTCCGTTGCCGGGAGGTACCCGTTGTGAGATCGGGTTTTGGGGTGCATACAATGCACCACTTTGTGCTACCGAAGTTGCGATCTTGTTTTTTTCGCAACGAACATGCCCAAATCCACTTCTTTAGGCCCAAAACTAAGTTTCTGGGTGGTTTCGCGCGATTCCGTTGCCGGGATGGTACAAGTTGTGAGATCGGGTTTTGGGGTGCATAAAATGCACCACTTTGTGCTTCCGAAGTTGCAGTCTTGTTTTTCGCAACGAACATGCCCAAGTCCACTTCTTTAGGCCAAAACTAAGTTTCTGGGTGGTTTCGCGTGATTCCGTTGCCGGGAGGTACCCGTTGTGAGATCAGGTTTTGGGGTGCATAAAATGCACCACTTTGTGCTTCCGAAGTTGCGTCTTTTTTTTTCGCAACGAACATGCCCAATCCACTTCTTTAGGGCCCAAAACTAAGTTTCTGGGTGGTTTCGCGTGATTCCGTTGCCGGGAGGTACAAGTTGTGAGATCGGGTTTTGGGGTGCATAAAATGCACCACTTTGTGCTTCCGAAGTGCGTCTTGTTTTTCGCAACAACATGCCCAATCCACTTCTTTAGGCCCAAAACTAAGTTTCTGGGTTTTCGCGCGATTCAGTTGCCGGGAGTACAAGTTGCGAGATCGGGGTTTTGGGGTGCATAAATGCAACAATTTGTGCTTCCGAAGTTGCGTCTTTGTTTTTTCGCAATGACTTGCCAATCCACTTCTTTAAGCAAACTAGTTTCTGGGGGTTTCGCGCGCAATTCGGTTGCCTGGAGGTACACTTTGAGAACGGGTGCTCCGCTTTAGTGCTTCCGAAGTTGCGTCTTGTTTTTTCGCAACGAACATTCCAATCCACTTCTTTAGCCCAAAACTAAGTTTTGGGTGGTTTCGCATCGATTCCGTTCCGGGAGATACCCGTTGTGAGATCGGGTTTGGCGTGCAATAAAATGCACCACTTTGTGCTTCCGAAGTTGCGTCTTGTTTTTTTCGCACGAACATGCCCAATCCACTTCTTTAGGCTCAAAATAAAGTTTCTAGGTGGGTTTCGCGCGAGTTCCGTTGCCGGGAGGGTAGCCGTTGTGAGATTGTGTTTGGGGGTGCAGACAATCCACCA
This sequence comes from Panicum virgatum, assembly GCF_016808335.1. Classification (NCBI taxonomy): domain Eukaryota; kingdom Viridiplantae; phylum Streptophyta; class Magnoliopsida; order Poales; family Poaceae; genus Panicum; species Panicum virgatum. The sequence continues at coordinate 2,612 of NW_024376623.1, forward strand.
CTTTATGCTTCCGAATTGCGTCTTGTTTTTTGTTTTTCGTCAACGAACATTCCCAATCCACTTCTTTTAGGCTCAAAACTAAGTTTCTAGGTGGTTTCGCGCAGATTCCTTTGCCGGAGGTAGCCGTTGTGAGATTGGGTTTTGGGGTGCATACAATCCACCACTTTATGCTTCCGAAGTTGTGTCTTGTTTTTTTCGCAACGATCATGGCCCAATCCACTTCTTTAGGGCCCAAAACTAGTTTCTGGATGGTTTTCGGGCGTGATTCCGTTGCCGGGAGGTACCCTTGTGAGATCGGGTTTTGGCGTGCATAAAGCACCACATTGTGCTTCCGAAGTTGCGTCTTGCTTTTTCGCAACGAACATGCCCAATCCACTTCTTGAGGCCCAATACTAAGTTTCTGGGTGGTTTCGCGCGATTCCGTTGCCGGGAGGTACCCGTTGTGAGATCGGGTTTTGGGGTGCATACAATGCACCACTTGTATCTTCCGAAGTGGCGTCTGGTTTTTTTCGCAACGAACATGCCCAATCCACTTCTTTAGGCCCAAGACTAAGTTTTCTGGGTGGTTTCGCGCGATTCCGTTGCGGGAGGCTACCAGTTGGTGAGATCGGGTGTTTGGGGTGCATAAATGCACCACTTTATGCTTCCGAAGTTGTGTCTATGTTTTTTCGCAACCAACATGCCCAATCCACTTCTTTAGGCCAAAACTAAGTTCTGGGTGGTTTCACTGATTCCGTTGCCGGGAGGTACCCAGTTGTGAGATCGGGTTTTGGGGTGCATAAAATGCACCACTTTGTGCTTCCGAAGTGCGTCTTGTTTTTTCGCAACGACATGCCAATCCACTGCTTTAGGCCCAAAACTAGAGTTTCTGGGTGGTTTCGCGTGATTTCGTTGCCGGGAGGGTACCCGTTGTGAGATCGGGTTTTGGGGTGGCATAAAATGCACCACTTGTGCTTCCGAAGTTGCGTCTTGTTTTTTCGCAACGAACATGCCCAATCCACTTCTTTAGGCCCAAAACTAAGTTTGCTGGGTGGTTTCGCGCGATTCAGTTGCCGGGAGGTACAAGTTGTGAGATCGGGTTTTGGGGTGCATAAAATGCAACCACTTTGTGCTTCCGAAGTTGGCGTACTTGTTTTTTTCGCAACTGACTTGCCCAATCACTTCTTAGGCCCAAACTAGAGTTTCTGGGTGGTTTCGCGCGATTCTGTTGCCTGGAGGTACACGTTGTGAGAACGTTGGGGTGCATATGCACCACTTTGTGCTTCCGAAGTTGCTGTCTTGTTTTTTCGCAACGAACATGTCCAATCCACTTCTTTAGGCCCAAAACTAAGTTTTCTGGGTGGTTTCAGCGACGATTCCGTTGCCGGGAGGTACCCGTTGTGAGATCGGGTTTTGGCGTGCATAACATGCACCACTTTGTGCTTCCGAAGTTGCGTCTTGTTTTTTCGCAACGAACATGCCCAATCCACTTCTTTAGGCCCAAAACTAAGTTTCTGGGTGGTTTCGCGCGATTCCGTTGCCGGGAGGTACCCGTTGTGAGATCGGGTTTTGGGGTGCATACAATGCACCACTTTATGCTTCCGAAGTTGCGTCTTGTTTTTTCGCAACGAACATGCCAATCCACTTCTTTAGGCTCAAAACTAAGTTTTCTAGGTGGTTTCGCGCGATTCCGTTGCCGGGGGTAGCCAGTTGTGAGATTGTGTTTTGGGGTGCATAAATGCCACCACTTTAGTGCTTCCGAAGTTGTGTCTTGTTTTTTCGCAACGATCCATGCCCAATCCACTTCTGTTAGGCCCAAAACTAAGTTTCTGGATGGTTTCGCGTGATTCCGTTGCCGGGAGGTACCCGTTGTGAGATCGGGTTTTGGCGGTGCATAAAATGCACCACATTGTGCTTCCGAAGTTGCGATCTTTTTTTTCGCAACGAACATGCCCAATCCATTCTTTAGGCCCAATACTATGTTTCTGGGTGGTTTCGCGCGATTCCGTTGCCGGGAGGTACCCGTTGTGAGATCGGGTTTTGGGTGCATACAATGCACCACTTTAGTGCTTCCGAAGTTGCGATCTTGTTTTTTCTCAACGAACATTGCCAAATCCACTTCTTTAGGGCCCAAACTAAGTTCTGGGTGGTTTCGCGTGATTCCGTTGCCGGGAGGTACCCGTTGTGAGATCGTGTTTTGGGGTGCATAAAATGCACCACTTTATGCTTCCGAAGTTGCGTCTTGTTTTTTTCGCAACCGAACATGCCCAATCCACTTCTTTAGGCCCGAAACTATGTTTCTGGGTGGTTTCGCGGATTCCGTTGCCGGGAGGACCCGTTGTGAGATCGGGTTTTGGGGTGCATAAAATGCACCACTTTGTGCTTCCGAAGTTGCGTCTTGTTTTTTCGCAACGAACATGCCCAATCCACTTCTTTAGGCCCAAAACTAAGTTTCTGGGTGGTTTCGCTGCGTTCCGTTGCCGGGAGGTACAAGTTGTGAGATCGGGTTTGGGGTGCATACAATGCACCACTTTGTGCTTCCGAAAGTTGTAGTCTTGTTTTTTCGCAACGAACATGCCCAATCCACTTCTTTAGGCCCAAAACTAAGTTTCTGGGTGGTTTCGCGCGATTCCGTTGCCGGGATGGTACAAGTTGTGAGATCGGGTTTTGGGGTGCATAAAATGCACCACTTTGTGCTTCCGAAGTTGCGTCTTGTTTTTCGCAACGAACATGCCCAATCCACTTCTTTAGGCCAAAACTAAGTTTCTGGGTGGTTTCGCGCGATTCCGTTGCCGGGAGGTACCCGTTGTGAGATCGGTTTGGGTGCATACAATGCACCCTTTAGTGCTTCCGAAGTTGCGTCTTGTTTTTTCGCAACGAACATGCCCAATCCACTTCTTTAGGCCCAAAACTAAGTTTTCTGGGTGGTTTCGCGGCGATTCCGTTGCCTGGGAGGTACCCGTTGTGAGATCGGGTTTTGGCGTGCATACAATGCACCACTTTGTGCTTCCGAAGTTGCGTCTTGTTTTTTTCGCAACGAACATGCCCAATCCACTTCTTTAGGCCCAATACTAAGTTTCTGGGTGGTTTCGCGCGATTCCGTTGCCGGAGGTACCCGTTGTGAGATCGGGTTTTGGGGGTGCATACATGCACCACTTTGTGCTTCCGAAGTTGCGTCTTGTTTTTTCGCAACGAACATGCCCAATCCACTTCTTTAGGCCCAAAACTAGTTTCTGGGTGGTTTCGCGCGATTCCGTTGCCGGGAGGTACCCGTTTGAGATCGGGTTTTGGCGGGCATACAATGCACCACTTTGTGCTTCCGAAGTTGCGTCTTGTTTTTTTCGCAACAAAATGCCCAATCCACTTCTTAGGCTCCAAACTAAGTTCTAGGGTGGTTTTCGCGCGATTCCGTTGCCGGGAGGTAGCCGTTGTGAGATTGTGTTTTGGGGTGCATACAATCCACCACTTATTGCTTCCGAAGTTGCAGTCTTGTTTTTTCGCAACGAACATGCCCAATCCACTTCTTTAGGCTCAAAACTAAGTTTCTAGGTGGTTTCGCGCGATTCCGTTGCCGGGAGGTAGCCCGTTGTGAGATTCGGTTTTGGGGTGCATACAATCACCACTTTATGCTTCCGAAGTTGCTGTCTTGTTTTTTCACAACGATCATGCCCAATCCACTTCTTTAGGCCCAAAACTAAGTTTCTGGGATGGTTTCGCGTGATTCCGTTGCCGGGAGGTACCCGTTGTGAGATCGGGTTTTGGGGTGCATAAAATGCACCACATTGTGCTTCCGAAGTTGCGTCTTGTTTTTCGCAACGAACATGCCCAATGTCCACTTCTTTAGGCCCAAAACTAAGTTTCTGGGATGGTTTCGCGCGATTCCGTTGCCGGGAGGTACCCGTTGTGAGATCGGGTTTGGGGTGCATACAATGCACCACTTTGTACTACGAAGTTGCATCTTGTTTTTTCGCAACGAACTATGCCCAAATCCACTTCTTTAGGCCCAAAACTAAGTTTCTGGGTGGTTTCGCGCGATTCCGTTGCCGGGTGGTACAAGTTGTGAGATCGGGTTTTGGGGTGCATGAAATGCACCAATTTGTGCTTCCGAAGTCGCGTCTTGTTTTTCGCAACCAACATGCCCAATCCACTTCTTAAGCCCAAAACTAAGTTTCTGGGTGGTTTCACGTGATTCCGTTGCCGAGAGGTACCCGTTGTGAGATCAGGTTTTGGGGTGCATAAAATGCACCACTTTGTGCTTCCGAAGTAGCGCCTTTTTTTTCGCAACGAACATGCCCAATCCACTTCTTTAGGCCCAAAACTATGTTTCTGGGTGGTTTCGCGCGATTCCGTTGCCGGGAGGTACCCGTTGTGAGATCAGGTTTTTGGGTGTATAAAATGCACCACTTTGTGCTTCCGAAGTTGCGTCTTTTTTTTCGCAACGAACATGCCCAAATCCACTTCTTTAGGCCCAAACTATGTTTCTGGGTGGTTTCGCGCGATTCCGTTGCCGGGAGGTACCCGTTGTGAGATCGGGTTTAGGCGTGCATACAATGCACCACTTTGTGCTTCCGAAGTTGCGTCTTGTTTTTTCGCAACGAAAATGCCCAATCCACTTCTTTAGGCCCAAAACTAAGTTTCTGGTGGTTTCGCGCGATTCCGTTGCCGGGAGGTACCAGTTGTGAGATCGGGTTTTGGGGTGCATAAATGCACCACTTTGTGCTTCCGAAGTTGCGCTTGTTTTTTCGCAACGAACATGCCCAATCCACTTCTTTAGGCTCAAAACTAAGTTTCTGAGGTGGTTTCGCGCGATTCCGTTGCCGGGAGGTACCGTTGTGAGATCGGGTTTTGGGGTGCATACAATGCACCACTTTATGCTTCCGAAGTTGTGTCTTGTTTTTTTCGCAACGAACATGCCCAATCCACTTCTTTAGGCCCAAAACTAAGTTTCTGGGTGGTTTCGCGTGATTCCGTTGCCGGGAGGTACCAGTTGTGAGATCGGGTTTTGGGGTGCATAAAATGCACCACATTGTGCTTCCGAAGTTGCGTCTTGCTTTTTTCGCAACGAACATGCCCAATCCACTTCTTTAGGCCCAATACTAAGTTTCTGGGTGGTTTCGCGCGATTCCGTTGCCGGGAGGTACCCGTTGTGAGATCGGGTTTTGGGGTGCATACAATGCACCACTTTGTACTACCGAAGTTGCATCTTGTTTTTTCGCAACGAACATGCCAAATCCACTTCTTTAGGCCCAAAACTAAGTTTCTGGGTGGTTTCGCGCGATTCCGTTGTCCGGGTAGGTACCCGTTGTGAGATAGGGTTTTAGGGTGCATGAAATGCACCACTTTGTGCTTCCGAAGTTGCATCTTGTTTTTTCGCAACGAACATGCCAATCCACTTCTTTAGGCCGAAAACTAAGTTTCTGGGTGGTTTCAGCGTGATTCCGTTGCCGAGAGGTACCCGTTCGTGAGATCAGGGTTTTGGGTTGCATAAAATGCACCACTTTGTGCTTCCGAAGTTGCGTCTTTTTTTTCGCAACGAACATGCCCAATTCACTTCTTTAGGCCCAAAACTAAGTTTCTGGGTGGTTTCGCGTGATTCCGTTGACTGGAGGTACAAGTTGTGAGATCGGGCTTTGGGGTGCATAAAATGCACCACTTTGTGCTTCCGAAGTTGCGTCTTTTTTTTCGCAACGAACATGCCCAATCCACTTCTTTAGGCCCAAAACTAGTTTCTGGGTGGTTTCGCGCGATTCCGTTGCCGGGAGGTACCGTTGTGAGATCGGGTTTTGGGGTGTATAAATGCACCACTTTGTGCTTCCGAAGTTGCGACTTGTTTTTTCGCAACGAACTTGCCAAATCCACTGCTTTAGGCCCAATACTAAGTTTCTGGGTGGTTTCGCGTGATTCCGTTGCCGGGAGGTACCCGTTGTGAGATCGGGTTTGGGTGCATAAAATGCACCACTTTAGTGCTTCCGAAGTTGCTGTCTTGTTTTTTCGCAACGAACATGCCAATCCACTTCTTTAGGCCCAAAACTAGTTTCTGGGTGGTTTCGCGCGATTCCGTTGCCGGGAGGTACAAGTTGTGAGATCGGGTTTTGGGGTGCATAAAATGCACCACTTTGTGCTTCCGAAGTTGCGTCTTGTTTTTTCGCAACGAACATGCCCAATCCACTTCTTTAGGCTCAAAATTAAGTTTCTAGGTGGTTTCGCGCGATTCCGTTGCCGGGAGGTAGCCGTTGTGAGATTGTGTTTTGGGGTGCATACAATCCACCACTTTATGCTTCCGAAGTTGCGTCTTGTTTTTTCGCAACGAACATGCCCAATCCACTTCTTAGGCTCAAAACTAAGTTTCTAGGTGGTTTCGCGCGATTCCGTTGCCGGGAGGTAGCCGTTGTGAGATTGTGTTTTGGGGTGCATACAATCCACCACTTTATGCTTCCGAAGTTGTGTCTTGTTTTTTTCGCAACGATCATGCCCAATCCACTTCTTTAGGCCCAAAACTAAGTTTCTGGATGGTTTCGCGTGATTCCGTTGCCGGGAGGTACCCGTTGTGAGATCGGGTTTTGGCGTGCATAAAATGCACCACATTGTGCTTCCGAAGTTGCGTCTTGCTTTTTCGCAACGAACATGCCCAATCCACTTCTTTAGGCCCAATACTAAGTTTCTGGGTGGTTTCGCGCGATTCCGTTGCCGGGAGGTACCCGTTGTGAGATCGGGTTTTGGGGTGCATACAATGCACCACTTTGTAGCTACCGAAGTTGCATCTTGTTTTTTCGCAACGAACATGCCAAATCCACTTCTTTAGGCCCAAAACTAGTTTCTGGGTGGTTTCGCGCGATTCCGTTGTCGGGTGGTACAGTTGTGAGATAGGGTTTTAGGGTGCATGAAATGCACCACTTTGTGCTTCCGAAGTTGCGTCTTGTTTTTTCGCAACCAACATGCCCAATGCACTTCTTTAGGCCGAAAACTAAGTTTCTGGGTGGTTTCACGTGATTCCGTTGCCGAGAGGTACCCGTTCGTGAGATCAGGTTTTGGGTTGCATAAAATGCACCACTTTGTGCTTCCGAAGTTGCGTCTTTTTTTTTCGCAACGAACATGCCCAATTCACCTTCTTTAGGCCCAAAACTAAGTTTCTGGGTGGTTTCGCGTGATTCCGTTGACTGGAGGTACAAGTTGTGAGATCGGGCTTTGGGGTGGCATAAAATGCACCACTTGTGCTTCCGAAGTTGCGTCTTGTTTTTTCGCAACGAACATGCCCAATCCACTTCTTTAGGCCCAAAACTAAGTTTCTGGGTGGTTTCGCGCGATTCCGTTGCCGGGAGGTACCCGTTGTGAGATCGGGTTTTGGGGTGCATAAAATGCACCAATTTGTGCTTCCGAAGTTGCGTCTTGTTTTTTCGCAACGAACATTGCCCAATCCACTTCTTTAGGCCCAAAACTAAGTTTCTGGGTGGTTTCGCGCGATTCCGTTGCCGGGAGGTACACCGTTGTGAGAATCGGGTTTTGGGTGCATAAAATGCACCACTTTAGTGCTTCCGAAGTTGCGTCTTGTTTTTTCGCAACGAACATGCCAATCCACTTCTTTAGGCCAAAACTAAGTTTTCTGGGTGGTTTCAGCATCGATTCCGTTGCCGGGAGGTACCCGTTGTGAGATCGGGTTTTGGCGTGCATAAAATGCACCACTTGTGCTTCCGAAGTTGCGTCTTGTTTTTTCGCAACGAACATGCCCAATCCACTTCTTTAGGCCTCAAAACTAAGTTTCTGGGTGGTTTCGCGCGATTCCGTTGCCGGGAGGTACCCGTTGTGAGATCGGGTTTTGGGGTGCATACAATGCACCACTTTGTGCTTCCGAAGTTGCGTCTTGTTTTTTCGCAACGAACATGCCCAATCCACTTCTTTAGGCCCAAAACTAAGTTTCTGGGTGGTTTCGCGCGATTCCGTTGCCGGGAGGTACCCGTTGTGAGATCGGGTTTTGGGGTGCATACAATGCACCACTTTAGTGCTTCCGAAGTTGTGTCTTGTTTTTTCGCAACGAACATGCCCAATCCACTTCTTTAGGCCCAAAACTAAGTTTCTGGGTGGTTTCGCGTGATTCCGTTGCCGGGAGGTACCCGTTGTGAGATCGGGTTTTGGCGTGCATAAAATGCACCACATTTGTGCTTCCGAAGTTGCGTCTTGTTTTTCGCAACGAACATGCCCAATCCACTTCTTTAGGCCCAATACTAAGTTTCTGGGTGGTTTCGCGCGATTCCGTTGCCGGGAGGTACCCGTTGTGAGATCGGGTTTTGGGGTGCATACAATGCACCACTTTGTACTACCGAAGTTGCATCTTGTTTTTTCGCAACGAACATGCCAAATCCACTTCTTTAGGCCCAAAACTAAGTTTCTGGGTGGTTTCGCGCGATTCCGTTGTCGGGTGGTACAAGTTGTGAGATAGGGTTTTAGGGTGCATGAAATGCACCACTTTGTGCTTCCGAAGTTGCATCTTGTTTTTTCGCAACCAACATGCCCAATCCACTTCTTTAGGCCGAAAACTATGTTTCTGGGTGGTTTCACGTGATTCCGTTGCCGAGAGGGTACCCGTCGTGAGATCAGGTTTTGGGTTGCATAAAATGCACCACTTTGTGCTTCCGAAGTTGCGTCTTTTTTTTTCGCAACGAACATGCCCAATTCACTTCTTTAGGCCCAAAACTAAGTTTCTGGGTGGTTTCGCGTGATTCCGTTGACTGGAGGTACAAGTTGTGAGATCGGGCTTTGGGGTGCATACAATGCACCACTTTGTGCTTCCGAAGTTGCGTCTTGTTTTTTCGCAACGAACATGCCCAATCCACTTCTTTAGGCCCAAAACTAAGTTTCTGGGTGGTTTCGCGCGATTCCGTTGCCGGGAGGTACAGTTGTGAGATCGGGTTTGGGGTGCATAAAATGCACCACTTTGTGCTTCCGAGTTGCGTCTTGTTTTTTCGCAACGATCTATGCCCAATCACTTCTTTAGGCCCAAAACTAAGTTTCTGGGTGGTTTCGCGATTCCTGTTGCCTGGAGGTACCCGTGTGAGATCGGTTTGGCGTCGCATAAAATGCACCACATTGTGCTTCCGAAGTTGCGTCTTGTTTTTTCGCAACGAACATGCCAATCCACTTCTTTAGGCCCAATACTAAGTTTTCTGGTGGTTTCGCGCGATTCCGTTGCCGGGAGGATACCCGTTGTGAGATCGGGTTTTGGCGTGCATACAATGCACCACTTTGTGCTTCCGAAGTTGCGTCTTGTTTTTTCGCAACGAACATGCCCAATCCACTTCTTTAGGCTCAAAACTAAGTTTCTAGGGTGGTTTCGCGCGATTCCGTTGCCGGGAGGTAGCCGTTGTGAGATTGTGTTTTGGGGTGCATACAATGCCACCACTTTATGCTTCCGAAGTTGCGTCTTGTTTTTTCGCAACGAACATGCCCAATCCACTTCTTTAGGCTCAAAACTAAGTTTCTAGGTGGTTTCGCGCGATTCCGTTGCCGGGAGGTAGCCGTTGTGAGATTGTGTTTTGGGGTGCATACAATCCACCACTTTATGCTTCCGAAGTTGTGTCTTGTTTTTTCGCAACGATCATGCCCAATCCACTTCTTTAGGCCCAAAACTAAGTTTCTGGATGGTTTCGCGTGATTCCGTTGCCGGGAGGTACCCGTTGTGAGATCGGGTTTTGGCGTGCATAAAATGCACCACATTGTGCTTCCGAAGTTGCGTCTTGCTTTTTTCGCAACGAACATGCCCAATCCACTTCTTTAGGCCCAATACTAAGTTTCTGGGTGGTTTCGCGCGATTCCGTTGCCGGGAGGTACCCGTTGTGAGATCGGGTTTTGGGGTGCATACAATGCACCACTTTGTACTACCGAAGTTGCATCTTGTTTTTTCGCAACGAACATGCCAAATCCACTTCTTTAGGCCCAAAACTAAGTTTCTGGGTGGTTTCGCGCGATTCCGTTGTCGGGTGGTACAAGTTGTGAGATAGGGTTTTAGGGTGCATGAAATGCACCACTTTGTGCTTCCGAAGTTGCATCTTGTTTTTTCGCAACCAACATGCCCAATGCACTTCTTTAGGCCGAAAACTAAGTTTCTGGGTGGTTTCACGTGATTCCGTTGCCGAGAGGTACCCGTCGTGAGATCAGGTTTTGGGTTGCATAAAATGCACCACTTTGTGCTTCCGAAGTTGCGTCTTTTTTTTTCGCAACGAACATGCCCAATTCACTTCTTTAGGCCCAAAACTAAGTTTCTGGGTGGTTTCGCGTGATTCCGTTGACTGGAGGTACAAGTTGTGAGATCGGGCTTTGGGGTGCATAAAATGCACCACTTTGTGCTTCCGAAGTTGCGTCTTGTTTTTTCGCAACGAACATGCCCAATCCACTTCTTTAGGCCCAAAACTAAGTTTCTGGGTGGTTTCGCGCGATTCAGTTGCCGGGAGGTACAAGTTGCGAGATCGGGTTTTGGGGTGCATAAAATGCAACAATTTGTGCTTCCGAAGTTGCGTCTTGTTTTTTCGCAATGATCTTGCCCAATCCACTTCTTTAAGAAACTAAGTTTCTGGGTGGTTTCGCGCGATTCTGTTGCCTGGAGGTACACGTTGTGAGAACGGGTGCTCCGCTTTATGCTTCCGAAGTTGCGTCTTGTTTTTTCGCAACGAACATGTCCAATCCACTTCTTTAGGCCCAAAACTAAGTTTTTGGGTGGTTTCACACGATTCCGTTGCCGGGAGGTACCCGTTGTGAGATCGGGTTTTGGCGTGCATACAATGCACCACTTTGTGCTTCCGAAGTTGCGTCTTGTTTTTTCGCAACGAACATGCCCAATCCACTTCTTTAGGCTCAAAACTAAGTTTCTAGGTGGTTTCGCGCGATTCCGTTGCCGGGAGGTAGCCGTTGTGAGATTGTGTTTTGGGGTGCATACAATCCACCACTTTATGCTTCCGAAGTTGCGTCTTGTTTTTTCGCAACGAACATGCCCAATCCACTTCTTTAGGCTCAAAACTAAGTTTCTAGGTGGTTTCGCGCGATTCCGTTGCCGGGAGGTAGCCGTTGTGAGATGTGTTTTGGGGTGCATACAATCCACCACTTTATGCTTCCGAAGTTGTGTCTTGTTTTTTCGCAACGATCATGCCCAATCCACTTCTTTAGGCCCAAAACTAAGTTTCTGGATGGTTTCGCGTGATTCCGTTGCCGGGAGGTACCCGTTGTGAGATCGGGTTTTGGCGTGCATAAAATGCACCACATTGTGCTTCCGAAGTTGCGTCTTGCTTTTTCGCAACGAACATGCCCAATCCAGTTCTTTAGGCCCAATACTAAGTTTCTGGGTGGTTTCGCGCGATTCCGTTGCCGGGAGGTACCCGTTGTGAGATCGGGTTTTGGGGTGCATACAATGCACCACTTTGTACTACCGAAGTTGCATCTTGTTTTTTTCGCAACGAACATGCCAAATCCACTTCTTTAGGCCCAAAACTAAGTTTCTGGGTGGTTTCGCGCGATTCCGTTGTCGGGTGGTACAAGTTGTGAGATAGGGTTTTAGGGTGCATGAAATGCACCACTTTGTGCTTCCGAAGTTGCATCTTGTTTTTTCGCAACCAACATGCCCAATCCACTTCTTTAGGCCGAAAACTAAGTTTCTGGGTGGTTTCACGTGATTCCGTTGCCGAGAGGTACCCGTCGTGAGATCAGGTTTTGGGTTGCATAAAATGCACCACTTTGTGCTTCCGAAGTTGCGTCTTTTTTTTTTCGCAACGAACATGCCCAATTCACTTCTTTAGGCCCAAAACTAAGTTTCTGGGTGGTTTCGCGTGATTCCGTTGACTGGAGGTACAAGTTGTGAGATCGGGCTTTGGGGTGCATAAAATGCACCACTTTGTGCTTCCGAAGTTGCGTCTTGTTTTTTCGCAACGAACATGCCCAATCCACTTCTTTAGGCCCAAAACTAAGTTTCTGGGTGGTTTCGCGCGATTCAGTTGCCGGGAGGTACAAGTTGCGAGATCGGGTTTTGGGGTGCATAAAATGCAACAATTTGTGCTTCCGAAGTTGCGTCTTGTTTTTTCGCAATGATCTTGCCCAATCCACTTCTTTAAGAAACTAAGTTTCTGGGTGGTTTCGCGCAATTCTGTTGCCTGGAGGTACACGTTGTGAGAACGGGTGCTCCGCTTTATGCTTCCGAAGTTGCGTCTTGTTTTTTCGCAACGAACATGTCCAATCCACTTCTTTAGGCCCAAAACTAAGTTTTTGGGTGGTTTCGCACGATTCCGTTGCCGGGAGATACCCGTTGTGAGATCGGGTTTTGGCGTGCATACAATGCACCACTTTGTGCTTCCGAAGTTGCGTCTTGTTTTTTCGCAACGAACATGCCCAATCCACTTCTTTAGGCTCAAAACTTAAGTTTCTAGGTGGTTTCGCGCGATTCCGTTGCCGGGAGGTAGCCGTTGTGAGATTGTGTTTTGGGGTGCATACAATCCACCACTTTATGCTTCCGAAGTTGCGTCTTGTTTTTTCGCAACGAACATGCCCAATCCACTTCTTTAGGCTCAAAACTAAGTTTCTAGGTGGTTTCGCGCGATTCCGTTGCCGGGAGGTAGCCGTTGTGAGATTGTGTTTTGGGGTGCATACAATCCACCACTTTATGCTTCCGAAGTTGTGTCTTGTTTTTTCGCAACGATCATGCCCAATCCACTTCTTTAGGCCCAAAACTAAGTTTCTGGATGGTTTCGCGTGATTCCGTTGCCGGGAGGTACCCGTTGTGAGATCGGGTTTTGGCGTGCATAAAATGCACCACATTGTGCTTCCGAAGTTGCGTCTTGCTTTTTCGCAACGAACATGCCCAATCCACTTCTTTAGGCCCAATACTAAGTTTCTGGGTGGTTTCGCGCGATTCCGTTGCCGGGAGGTACCCGTTGTGAGATCGGGTTTTGGGGTGCATACAATGCACCACTTTGTACTACCGAAGTTGCATCTTGTTTTTTCGCAACGAACATGCCAAATCCACTTCTTTAGGCCCAAAACTAAGTTTCTGGGTGGTTTCGCGCGATTCCGTTGTCGGGTGGTACAAGTTGTGAGATAGGGTTTTAGGGTGCATGAAATGCACCACTTTGTGCTTCCGAAGTTGCATCTTGTTTTTTCGCAACCAACATGCCCAATGCCACTTCTTTAGGCCGAAAACTAAGTTTCTGGGTGGTTTCACGTGATTCCGTTGCCGAGAGGTACCCGTCGTGAGATCAGGTTTTGGGTTGCATAAAATGCACCACTTTGTGCTTCCGAAGTTGCGTCTTTTTTTTTCGCAACGAACATGCCCAATTCACTTCTTTAGGCCCAAAACTAAGTTTCTGGGTGGTTTCGCGTGATTCCGTTGACTGGAGGTACAAGTTGTGAGATCGGGCTTTGGGGTGCATAAAATGCACCACTTTGTGCTTCCGAAGTTGCGTCTTGTTTTTTCGCAACGAACATGCCCAATCCACTTCTTTAGGCCCAAAACTAAGTTTCTGGGTGGTTTCGCGCGATTCAGTTGCCGGGAGGTACAAGTTGCGAGATCGGGTTTTGGGGTGCATAAAATGCAACAATTTGTGCTTCCGAAGTTGCGTCTTGTTTTTTCGCAATGATCTTGCCCAATCCACTTCTTTAAGAAACTAAGTTTCTGGGTGGTTTCGCGCGATTCTGTTGCCTGGAGGTACACGTTGTGAGAACGGGTGCTCCGCTTTATGCTTCCGAAGTTGCGTCTTGTTTTTTCGCAACGAACATGTCCAATCCACTTCTTTAGGCCCAAAACTAAGTTTTGGGTGGTTTCGCACGATTCCGTTGCCGGGAGGTACCCGTTGTGAGATCGGGTTTTGGCGTGCATACAATGCACCACTTTGTGCTTCCGAAGTTGCGTCTTGTTTTTTCGCAACGAACATGCCCAATCCACTTCTTTAGGCTCAAAACTAAGTTTCTAGGTGGTTTCGCGCGATTCCGTTGCCGGGAGGTAGCCGTTGTGAGATTGTGTTTTGGGGTGCATACAATCCACCACTTTATGCTTCCGAAGTTGCGTCTTGTTTTTTCGCAACGAACATGCCCAATCCACTTCTTTAGGCTCAAAACTAAGTTTCTAGGTGGTTTCGCGCGATTCCGTTGCCGGGAGGTAGCCGTTGTGAGATTGTGTTTTGGGGTGCATACAATCCACCACTTTATGCTTCCGAAGTTGTGTCTTGTTTTTTCGCAACGATCATGCCCAATCCACTTCTTTAGGCCCAAAACTAAGTTTCTGGATGGTTTCGCGTGATTCCGTTGCCGGGAGGTACCCGTTGTGAGATCGGGTTTTGGCGTGCATAAAATGCACCACATTGTGCTTCCGAAGTTGCGTCTTGCTTTTTCGCAACGAACATGCCCAATCCAGTTCTTTAGGCCCAATACTAAGTTTCTGGGTGGTTTCGCGCGATTCCGTTGCCGGGAGGTACCCGTTGTGAGATCGGGTTTTGGGGTGCATACAATGCACCACTTTGTACTACCGAAGTTGCATCTTGTTTTTTCGCAACGAACATGCCAAATCCACTTCTTTAGGCCCAAAACTAAGTTTCTGGGTGGTTTCGCGCGATTCCGTTGTCGGGTGGTACAAGTTGTGAGATAGGGTTTTAGGGTGCATGAAATGCACCACTTTGTGCTTCCGAAGTTGCATCTTGTTTTTTCGCAACCAACATGCCCAATCCACTTCTTTAGGCCGAAAACTAAGTTTCTGGGTGGTTTCACGTGATTCCGTTGCCGAGAGGTACCCGTCGTGAGATCAGGTTTTGGGTTGCATAAAATGCACCACTTTGTGCTTCCGAAGTTGCGTCTTTTTTTTTCGCAACGAACATGCCCAATTCACTTCTTTAGGCCCAAAACTAAGTTTCTGGGTGGTTTCGCGTGATTCCGTTGACTGGAGGTACAAGTTGTGAGATCGGGCTTTGGGGTGCATAAAATGCACCACTTTGTGCTTCCGAAGTTGCGTCTTGTTTTTTCGCAACGAACATGCCCAATCCACTTCTTTAGGCCCAAAACTAAGTTTCTGGGTGGTTTCGCGCGATTCAGTTGCCGGGAGGTACAAGTTGCGAGATCGGGTTTTGGGGTGCATAAAATGCAACAATTTGTGCTTCCGAAGTTGCGTCTTGTTTTTTCGCAATGATCTTGCCCAATCCACTTCTTTAAGAAACTAAGTTTCTGGGTGGTTTCGCGCAATTCTGTTGCCTGGAGGTACACGTTGTGAGAACGGGTGCTCCGCTTTATGCTTCCGAAGTTGCGTCTTGTTTTTTCGCAACGAACATGTCCAATCCACTTCTTTAGGCCCAAAACTAAGTTTTTGGGTGGTTTCGCACGATTCCGTTGCCGGGAGGTACCCGTTGTGAGATCGGGTTTTGGCGTGCATACAATGCACCACTTTGTGCTTCCGAAGTTGCGTCTTGTTTTTTCGCAACGAACATGCCCAATCCACTTCTTTAGGCTCAAAACTAAGTTTCTAGGTGGTTTCGCGCGATTCCGTTGCCGGGAGGTAGCCGTTGTGAGATTGTGTTTTGGGGTGCATACAATCCACCACTTTATGCTTCCGAAGTTGCGTCTTGTTTTTTTCGCAACGAACATGCCCAATCCACTTCTTTAGGCTCAAAACTAAGTTTCTAGGTGGTTTCGCGCGATTCCGTTGCCGGGAGGTAGCCGTTGTGAGATTGTGTTTTGGGGTGCATACAATCCACCACTTTATGCTTCCGAAGTTGTGTCTTGTTTTTTCGCAACGATCATGCCCAATCCACTTCTTTAGGCCCAAAACTAAGTTTCTGGATGGTTTCGCGTGATTCCGTTGCCGGGAGGTACCCGTTGTGAGATCGGGTTTTGGCGTGCATAAAATGCACCACATTGTGCTTCCGAAGTTGCGTCTTGCTTTTTCGCAACGAACATGCCCAATCCACTTCTTTAGGCCCAATACTAAGTTTCTGGGTGGTTTCGCGCGATTCCGTTGCCGGGAGGTACCCGTTGTGAGATCGGGTTTTGGGGTGCATACAATGCACCACTTTGTACTACCGAAGTTGCATCTTGTTTTTTCGCAACGAACATGCCAAATCCACTTCTTTAGGCCCAAAACTAAGTTTCTGGGTGGTTTCGCGCGATTCCGTTGTCGGGTGGTACAAGTTGTGAGATAGGGTTTTAGGGTGCATGAAATGCACCACTTTGTGCTTCCGAAGTTGCATCTTGTTTTTTCGCAACCAACATGCCCAATCCACTTCTTTAGGCCGAAAACTAAGTTTCTGGGTGGTTTCACGTGATTCCGTTGCCGAGAGGTACCCGTCGTGAGATCAGGTTTTGGGTTGCATAAAATGCACCACTTTGTGCTTCCGAAGTTGCGTCTTTTTTTTTCGCAACGAACATGCCCAATTCACTTCTTTAGGCCCAAAACTAAGTTTCTGGGTGGTTTCGCGTGATTCCGTTGACTGGAGGTACAAGTTGTGAGATCGGGCTTTGGGGTGCATAAAATGCACCACTTTGTGCTTCCGAAGTTGCGTCTTGTTTTTTCGCAACGAACATGCCCAATCCACTTCTTTAGGCCCAAAACTAAGTTTCTGGGTGGTTTCGCGCGATTCAGTTGCCGGGAGGTACAAGTTGCGAGATCGGGTTTTGGGGTGCATAAAATGCAACAATTTGTGCTTCCGAAGTTGCGTCTTGTTTTTTCGCAATGATCTTGCCCAATCCACTTCTTTAAGAAACTAAGTTTCTGGGTGGTTTCGCGCGATTCTGTTGCCTGGAGGTACACGTTGTGAGAACGGGTGCTCCGCTTTATGCTTCCGAAGTTGCGTCTTGTTTTTTCG
Source organism: Panicum virgatum (assembly GCF_016808335.1). Lineage (NCBI taxonomy): Eukaryota > Viridiplantae > Streptophyta > Magnoliopsida > Poales > Poaceae > Panicum > Panicum virgatum. Next base: position 19,405 of record NW_024376623.1, read on the forward strand.
CAACGAACATGTCCAATCCACTTCTTTAGGCCCAAAACTAAGTTTTTGGGTGGTTTCACACGATTCCGTTGCCGGGAGGTACCCGTTGTGAGATCGGGTTTTGGCGTGCATACAATGCACCACTTTGTGCTTCCGAAGTTGCGTCTTGTTTTTTTCGCAACGAACATGCCCAATCCACTTCTTTAGGCTCAAAACTAAGTTTCTAGGTGGTTTCGCGCGATTCCGTTGCCGGGAGGTAGCCGTTGTGAGATTGTGTTTTGGGGTGCATACAATCCACCACTTTATGCTTCCGAAGTTGCGTCTTGTTTTTTCGCAACGAACATGCCCAAGTCCACTTCTTTAGGCTCAAAACTAAGTTTCTAGGTGGTTTCGCGCGATTCCGTTGCCGGGAGGTAGCCGTTGTGAGATTGTGTTTTGGGGTGCATACAATCCACCACTTTATGCTTCCGAAGTTGTGTCTTGTTTTTTCGCAACGATCATGCCCAATCCACTTCTTTAGGCCCAAAACTAAGTTTCTGGATGGTTTCGCGTGATTCCGTTGCCGGGAGGTACCCGTTGTGAGATCGGGTTTTGGCGTGCATAAAATGCACCACATTGTGCTTCCGAAGTTGCGTCTTGCTTTTTCGCAACGAACATGCCCAATCCACTTCTTTAGGCCCAATACTAAGTTTCTGGGTGGTTTCGCGCGATTCCGTTGCCGGGAGGTACCCGTTGTGAGATCGGGTTTTGGGGTGCATACAATGCACCACTTTGTACTACCGAAGTTGCATCTTGTTTTTTCGCAACGAACATGCCAAATCCACTTCTTTAGGCCCAAAACTAAGTTTCTGGGTGGTTTCGCGTGATTCCGTTGCCGGGTGGTACAAGTTGTGAGATCGGGTTTTGGGGTGCATGAAATGCACCACTTTGTGCTTCCGAAGTCGCGTCTTGTTTTTTCGCAACCAACATGCCCAATCCACTTCTTTAAGCCCAAAACTAAGTTTCTGGGTGGTTTCGCGTGATTCCGTTGCCGAGAGGTACCCGTTGTGAGATCAGGTTTTGGGGTGCATAAAATGCACCACTTTGTGCTTCCGAAGTAGCGCCTTTTTTTTCGCAACGAACATGCCCAATCCACTTCTTTAGGCCCAAAACTATGTTTCTGGGTGGTTTCGCGCGATTCCGTTGCCGGGAGGTACCCGTTGTGAGATCGGGTTTTGGGGTGTATAAAATGCACCACTTTGTGCTTCCGAAGTTGCGTCTTTTTTTTCGCAACGAACATGCCCAATCCACTTCTTTAGGCCCAAAACTATGTTTCTGGGTGGTTTCGCGCGATTCCGTTGCCGGGAGGTACCCGTTGTGAGATCGGGTTTTGGGGTGTATAAAATGCACCACTTTGTGCTTCCGAAGTTGCGACTTGTTTTTTCGCAACGAACTTGCCAAATCCACTGCTTTAGGCCCAATACTAAGTTTCTGGGTGGTTTCGCGTGATTCCGTTGCCGGGAGGTACCCGTTGTGAGATCGGGTTTTGGGGTGCATAAAATGCACCACTTTGTGCTTCCGAAGTTGCGTCTTGTTATTTCGCAACGAACATGCCCAATCCACTTCTTGTCGTCCAAAACTAAGTTTCTGGGTGGTTTCGCGTGATTCCGTTGCCGGGAGGTACCCGTTGTGAGATCGGGTTTTGGCGTGCATAAAATGCACCACATTGTGCTTCCGAAGTTGCGTCTTGTTTTTACGCAACGAACATGCCCAATCCACTTCTTTAGGCCCAATACTAAGTTTCTGGGTGGTTTCGCGCGATTCCGTTGCCGGGAGGTACCCGTTGTGAGATCGGGTTTTGGGGTGCATACAATGCACCACTTTGTGCTTCGGAAGTTGTATCTTGTTTTTTCGCAACGAACATGCCCAATCGACTTCTTTTGGCCCAAAACTAAGTTTCTTGGTGGTTTCGCGCGGTTCCGTTGCCGGGAGGTACCCGTTGTGAGATCGGGTTTTGGGGTGCATACAATGCACCACTTTGTGCTTCCGAAGTTGTATCTTGTTTTTTCGCAACGAACATGCCAAATCCACTTCTTTAGGCCCAAAACTAAGATTCTGGGTGGTTTTGCGCGATTCCGTTGTCGGGTGGTACAAGTTGTGAGATAGGGTTTTAGGGTGCATGAAATGCACCACTTTGTGCTTCCGAAGTTGCATCTTGTTTTTTCGCAACCAACATGCCCAATCCACTTCTTTAGGCCGAAAACTAAGTTTCTGGGTGGTTTCACGTGATTCCGTTGCCGAGAGGTACCCGTCGTGAGATCAGGTTTTGGGTTGCATAAAATGCACCACTTTGTGCTTCCGAAGTTGCGTCTTTTTTTTTCGCAACGAACATGCCCAATTCACTTCTTTAGGCCCAAAACTAAGTTTCTGGGTGGTTTCGCGTGATTCCGTTGACTGGAGGTACAAGTTGTGAGATCGGGCTTTGGGGTGCATAAAATGCACCACTTTGTGCTTCCGAAGTTGCGTCTTGTTTTTTCGCAACGAACATGCCCAATCCACTTCTTTAGGCCCAAAACTAAGTTTCTGGGTGGTTTCGCGCGATTCAGTTGCCGGGAGGTACAAGTTGCGAGATCGGGTTTTGGGGTGCATAAAATGCAACAATTTGTGCTTCCGAAGTTGCGTCTTGTTTTTTCGCAATGATCTTGCCCAATCCACTTCTTTAAGAAACTAAGTTTCTGGGTGGTTTCGCGCAATTCTGTTGCCTGGAGGTACACGTTGTGAGAACGGGTGCTCCGCTTTATGCTTCCGAAGTTGCGTCTTGTTTTTTCGCAACGAACATGTCCAATCCACTTCTTTAGGCCCAAAACTAAGTTTTTGGGTGGTTTCGCACGATTCCGTTGCCGGGAGGTACCCGTTGTGAGATCGGGTTTTGGCGTGCATACAATGCACCACTTTGTGCTTCCGAAGTTGCGTCTTGTTTTTTCGCAACGAACATGCCCAATCCACTTCTTTAGGCTCAAAACTAAGTTTCTAGGTGGTTTCGCGCGATTCCGTTGCCGGGAGGTAGCCGTTGTGAGATTGTGTTTTGGGGTGCATACAATCCACCACTTTATGCTTCCGAAGTTGCGTCTTGTTTTTTCGCAACGAACATGCCCAATCCACTTCTTTAGGCTCAAAACTAAGTTTCTAGGTGGTTTCGCGCGATTCCGTTGCCGGGAGGTAGCCGTTGTGAGATTGTGTTTTGGGGTGCATACAATCCACCACTTTATGCTTCCGAAGTTGTGTCTTGTTTTTTCGCAACGATCATGCCCAATCCACTTCTTTAGGCCCAAAACTAAGTTTCTGGATGGTTTCGCGTGATTCCGTTGCCGGGAGGTACCCGTTGTGAGATCGGGTTTTGGCGTGCATAAAATGCACCACATTGTGCTTCCGAAGTTGCGTCTTGCTTTTTCGCAACGAACATGCCCAATCCACTTCTTTAGGCCCAATACTAAGTTTCTGGGTGGTTTCGCGCGATTCCGTTGCCGGGAGGTACCCGTTGTGAGATCGGGTTTTGGGGTGCATACAATGCACCACTTTGTACTACCGAAGTTGCATCTTGTTTTTTCGCAACGAACATGCCAAATCCACTTCTTTAGGCCCAAAACTAAGTTTCTGGGTGGTTTCGCGCGATTCCGTTGTCGGGTGGTACAAGTTGTGAGATAGGGTTTTAGGGTGCATGAAATGCACCACTTTGTGCTTCCGAAGTTGCATCTTGTTTTTTCGCAACCAACATGCCCAATCCACTTCTTTAGGCCGAAAACTAAGTTTCTGGGTGGTTTCACGTGATTCCGTTGCCGAGAGGTACCCGTCGTGAGATCAGGTTTTGGGTTGCATAAAATGCACCACTTTGTGCTTCCGAAGTTGCGTCTTTTTTTTTCGCAACGAACATGCCCAATTCACTTCTTTAGGCCCAAAACTAAGTTTCTGGGTGGTTTCGCGTGATTCCGTTGACTGGAGGTACAAGTTGTGAGATCGGGCTTTGGGGTGCATAAAATGCACCACTTTGTGCTTCCGAAGTTGCGTCTTGTTTTTTCGCAACGAACATGCCCAATCCACTTCTTTAGGCCCAAAACTAAGTTTCTGGGTGGTTTCGCGCGATTCAGTTGCCGGGAGGTACAAGTTGCGAGATCGGGTTTTGGGGTGCATAAAATGCAACAATTTGTGCTTCCGAAGTTGCGTCTTGTTTTTTCGCAATGATCTTGCCCAATCCACTTCTTTAAGAAACTAAGTTTCTGGGTGGTTTCGCGCGATTCTGTTGCCTGGAGGTACACGTTGTGAGAACGGGTGCTCCGCTTTATGCTTCCGAAGTTGCGTCTTGTTTTTTCGCAACGAACATGTCCAATCCACTTCTTTAGGCCCAAAACTAAGTTTTTGGGTGGTTTCACACGATTCCGTTGCCGGGAGGTACCCGTTGTGAGATCGGGTTTTGGCGTGCATACAATGCACCACTTTGTGCTTCCGAAGTTGCGTCTTGTTTTTTCGCAACGAACATGCCCAATCCACTTCTTTAGGCTCAAAACTAAGTTTCTAGGTGGTTTCGCGCGATTCCGTTGCCGGGAGGTAGCCGTTGTGAGATTGTGTTTTGGGGTGCATACAATCCACCACTTTATGCTTCCGAAGTTGCGTCTTGTTTTTTCGCAACGAACATGCCCAGTCCACTTCTTTAGGCTCAAAACTAAGTTTCTAGGTGGTTTCGCGCGATTCCGTTGCCGGGAGGTAGCCGTTGTGAGATTGTGTTTTGGGGTGCATACAATCCACCACTTTATGCTTCCGAAGTTGTGTCTTGTTTTTTCGCAACGATCATGCCCAATCCACTTCTTTAGGCCCAAAACTAAGTTTCTGGATGGTTTCGCGTGATTCCACCACATTGTGCTTCCGAAGTTGCGTCTTGCTTTTTCGCAACGAACATGCCCAATCCACTTCTTTAGGCCCAATACTAAGTTTCTGGGTGGTTTCGCGCGATTCCGTTGCCGGGAGGTACCCGTTGTGAGATCGGGTTTTGGGGTGCATACAATGCACCACTTTGTACTACCGAAGTTGCATCTTGTTTTTTCGCAACGAACATGCCAAATCCACTTCTTTAGGCCCAAAACTAAGTTTCTGGGTGGTTTCGCGTGATTCCGTTGCCGGGTGGTACAAGTTGTGAGATCGGGTTTTGGGGTGCATGAAATGCACCACTTTGTGCTTCCGAAGTCGCGTCTTGTTTTTTTCGCAACCAACATGCCCAATCCACTTCTTTAAGCCCAAAACTAAGTTTCTGGGTGGTTTCGCGTGATTCCGTTGCCGAGAGGTACCCGTTGTGAGATCAGGTTTTGGGGTGCATAAAATGCACCACTTTGTGCTTCCGAAGTAGCGCCTTTTTTTTCGCAACGAACATGCCCAATCCACTTCTTTAGGCCCAAAACTATGTTTCTGGGTGGTTTCGCGCGATTCCGTTGCCGGGAGGTACCCGTTGTGAGATCGGGTTTTGGGGTGTATAAAATGCACCACTTTGTGCTTCCGAAGTTGCGTCTTTTTTTTCGCAACGAACATGCCCAATCCACTTCTTTAGGCCCAAAACTATGTTTCTGGGTGGTTTCGCGCGATTCCGTTGCCGGGAGGTACCCGTTGTGAGATCGGGTTTTGGGGTGTATAAAATGCACCACTTTGTGCTTCCGAAGTTGCGACTTGTTTTTTCGCAACGAACTTGCCAAATCCACTGCTTTAGGCCCAATACTAAGTTTCTGGGTGGTTTCGCGTGATTCCGTTGCCGGGAGGTACCCGTTGTGAGATCGGGTTTTGGGGTGCATAAAATGCACCACTTTGTGCTTCCGAAGTTGCGTCTTGTTATTTCGCAACGAACATGCCCAATCCACTTCTTGTCGTCCAAAACTAAGTTTCTGGGTGGTTTCGCGTGATTCCGTTGCCGGGAGGTACCCGTTGTGAGATCGGGTTTTGGCGTGCATAAAATGCACCACATTGTGCTTCCGAAGTTGCGTCTTGTTTTTACGCAACGAACATGCCCAATCCACTTCTTTAGGCCCAATACTAAGTTTCTGGGTGGTTTCGCGCGATTCCGTTGCCGGGAGGTACCCGTTGTGAGATCGGGTTTTGGGGTGCATACAATGCACCACTTTGTGCTTCGGAAGTTGTATCTTGTTTTTTCGCAACGAACATGCCCAATCGACTTCTTTTGGCCCAAAACTAAGTTTCTTGGTGGTTTCGCGCGGTTCCGTTGCCGGGAGGTACCCGTTGTGAGATCGGGTTTTGGGGTGCATACAATGCACCACTTTGTGCTTCCGAAGTTGTATCTTGTTTTTTCGCAACGAACATGCCAAATCCACTTCTTTAGGCCCAAAACTAAGATTCTGGGTGGTTTTGCGCGATTCCGTTGTCGGGTGGTACAAGTTGTGAGATAGGGTTTTAGGGTGCATGAAATGCACCACTTTGTGCTTCCGAAGTTGCATCTTGTTTTTTCGCAACCAACATGCCCAATCCACTTCTTTAGGCCGAAAACTAAGTTTCTGGGTGGTTTCACGTGATTCCGTTGCCGAGAGGTACCCGTCGTGAGATCAGGTTTTGGGTTGCATAAAATGCACCACTTTGTGCTTCCGAAGTTGCGTCTTTTTTTTTCGCAACGAACATGCCCAATTCACTTCTTTAGGCCCAAAACTAAGTTTCTGGGTGGTTTCGCGTGATTCCGTTGACTGGAGGTACAAGTTGTGAGATCGGGCTTTGGGGTGCATAAAATGCACCACTTTGTGCTTCCGAAGTTGCGTCTTGTTTTTTCGCAACGAACATGCCCAATCCACTTCTTTAGGCCCAAAACTAAGTTTCTGGGTGGTTTCGCGCGATTCAGTTGCCGGGAGGTACAAGTTGCGAGATCGGGTTTTGGGGTGCATAAAATGCAACAATTTGTGCTTCCGAAGTTGCGTCTTGTTTTTTCGCAATGATCTTGCCCAATCCACTTCTTTAAGAAACTAAGTTTCTGGGTGGTTTCGCGCGATTCTGTTGCCTGGAGGTACACGTTGTGAGAACGGGTGCTCCGCTTTATGCTTCCGAAGTTGCGTCTTGTTTTTTCGCAACGAACATGCCCAATCCACTTCTTTAGGCTCAAAACTAAGTTTCTAGGTGGTTTCGCGCGATTCCGTTGCCGGGAGGTAGCCGTTGTGAGATTGTGTTTTGGGGTGCATACAATCCACCACTTTATGCTTCCGAAGTTGCGTCTTGTTTTTTCGCAACGAACATGCCCAGTCCACTTCTTTAGGCTCAAAACTAAGTTTCTAGGTGGTTTCGCGCGATTCCGTTGCCGGGAGGTAGCCGTTGTGAGATTGTGTTTTGGGGTGCATACAATCCACCACTTTATGCTTCCGAAGTTGTGTCTTGTTTTTTCGCAACGATCATGCCCAATCCACTTCTTTAGGCCCAAAACTAAGTTTCTGGGTGGTTTCGCGTGATTCCGTTGCCGGGAGGTACCCGTTGTGAGATCGGGTTTTGGCGTGCATAAAATGCACCACATTGTGCTTCCGAAGTTGCGTCTTGTTTTTACGCAACGAACATGCCCAATCCACTTCTTTAGGCCCAATACTAAGTTTCTGGGTGGTTTCGCGCGATTCCGTTGCCGGGAGGTACCCGTTGTGAGATCGGGTTTTGGGGTGCATACAATGCACCACTTTGTGCTTCGGAAGTTGTATCTTGTTTTTTCGCAACGAACATGCCCAATCGACTTCTTTTGGCCCAAAACTAAGTTTCTTGGTGGTTTCGCGCGGTTCCGTTGCCGGGAGGTACCCGTTGTGAGATCGGGTTTTGGGGTGCATACAATGCACCACTTTGTGCTTCCGAAGTTGTATCTTGTTTTTTCGCAACGAACATGCCAAATCCACTTCTTTAGGCCCAAAACTAAGATTCTGGGTGGTTTTGCGCGATTCCGTTGTCGGGTGGTACAAGTTGTGAGATAGGGTTTTAGGGTGCATGAAATGCACCACTTTGTGCTTCCGAAGTTGCATCTTGTTTTTTCGCAACCAACATGCCCAATCCACTTCTTTAGGCCGAAAACTAAGTTTCTGGGTGGTTTCACGTGATTCCGTTGCCGAGAGGTACCCGTCGTGAGATCAGGTTTTGGGTTGCATAAAATGCACCACTTTGTGCTTCCGAACTTGCGTCTTTTTTTTTCGCAACGAACATGCCCAATTCACTTCTTTAGGCCCAAAACTAAGTTTCTGGGTGGTTTCGCGTGATTCCGTTGACTGGAGGTACAAGTTGTGAGATCGGGCTTTGGGGTGCATAAAATGCACCACTTTGTGCTTCCGAAGTTGCGTCTTGTTTTTTCGCAACGAACATGCCCAATCCACTTCTTTAGGCCCAAAACTAAGTTTCTGGGTGGTTTCGCGCGATTCAGTTGCCGGGAGGTACAAGTTGCGAGATCGGGTTTTGGGGTGCATAAAATGCAACAATTTGTGCTTCCGAAGTTGCGTCTTGTTTTTTCGCAATGATCTTGCCCAATCCACTTCTTTAAGAAACTAAGTTTCTGGGTGGTTTCGCGCGATTCTGTTGCCTGGAGGTACACGTTGTGAGAACGGGTGCTCCGCTTTATGCTTCCGAAGTTGCGTCTTGTTTTTTCGAAACGAACATGTCCAATCCACTTCTTTAGGCCCAAAACTAAGTTTTTGGGTGGTTTCGCACGATTCCGTTGCCGGGAGGTACCCGTTGTGAGATCGGGTTTTGGCGTGCATACAATGCACCACTTTGTGCTTCCGAAGTTGCGTCTTGTTTTTTCGCAACGAACATGCCCAATCCACTTCTTTAGGCTCAAAACTAAGTTTCTAGGTGCTTTCGCGCGATTCCGTTGCCGGGAGGTAGCCGTTGTGAGATTGTGTTTTGGGGTGCATACAATCCACCACTTTATGCTTCCGAAGTTGTGTCTTGTTTTTTCGCAACGATCATGCCCAATCCACTTCTTTAGGCCCAAAACTAAGTTTCTGGATGGTTTCGCGTGATTCCGTTGCCGGGAGGTACCCGTTGTGAGATCGGGTTTTGGCGTGCATAAAATGCACCACATTGTGCTTCCGAAGTTGCGTCTTGCTTTTTCGCAACGAACATGCCCAATCCACTTCTTTAGGCCCAATACTAAGTTTCTGGGTGGTTTCGCGCGATTCCGTTGCCGGGAGGTACCCGTTGTGAGATCGGGTTTTGGGGTGCATACAATGCACCACTTTGTGCTTCCGAAGTTGCGTCTTGTTTTTTCGCAACGAACATGCCCAATCCACTTCTTTAGGCTCAAAACTAAGTTTCTAGGTGGTTTCGCGCGATTCCGTTGCCGGGAGGTAGCCGTTGTGAGATTGTGTTTTGGGGTGCATACAATCCACCACTTTATGCTTCCGAAGTTGTGTCTTGTTTTTTCGCAACGATCATGCCCAATCCACTTCTTTAGGCCCAAAACTAAGTTTCTGGATGGTTTCGCGTGATTCCGTTGCCGGGAGGTACCCGTTGTGAGATCGGGTTTTGGCGTGCATAAAATGCACCACATTGTGCTTCCGAAGTTGCGTCTTGCTTTTTCGCAACGAACATGCCAAATCCACTTCTTTAGGCCCAAAACTAAGTTTCTGGGTGGTTTCGCGGGATTCCGTTGCTGGGTGGTACAAGTTGTGAGATCGGGTTTTGGGGTGCATGAAATGCACCACTTTGTGCTTCCGAAGTTGCGTCTTGTTTTTTCGCAACCTACATGCCCAATCCACTTCTTTAGGCCCAAAACTAAGTTTCTGGGTGGTTTCGCGTGATTCCGTTGCCGGGAGGTACCTGTTGTGAGATCGGGTTTTGGCGTGCATAAAATGCACCACATTGTGCTTCCGAAGTTGCGTCTTGTTTTTTCGCAACGAACATGCCCAATCCACTTCTTTAGGCCCAAAACTAAGTTTCTGGATGGTTTCGCGTGATTCCGTTGCCGGGAGGTACCCGTTGTGAGATCGGGTTTTGGCGTGCATAAAATGCACCACATTGTGCTTCCAAAGTTGCGTCTTGCTTTTTCGCAACGAACATGCCCAATCCACTTCTTTAGGCCCAATACTAAGTTTCTGGGTGGTTTCGCGCGATTCCGTTGCCGGGAGGTACCCGTTGTGAGATCGGGTTTTGGGGTGCATACAATGCACCACTTTGTACTACCGAAGTTGCATCTTGTTTTTTCGCAACGAACATGCCAAATCCACTTCTTTAGGCCCAAAACTAAGTTTCTGGGTGGTTTCGCGCGATTCCGTTGCCGGGTGGTACAAGTTGTGAGATCGGGTTTTGGGGTGCATGAAATGCACCACTTTGTGCTTCCGAAGTTGCGTCTTGTTTTTTCGCAACCAACATGCCCAATCCACTTCTTTAAGCCCAAAACTAAGTTTCTGGGTGGTTTCACGTGATTCCGTTGCCGAGAGGTACCCATTGTGAGATCAGGTTTTGGGGTGCATAAAATGCACCACTTTGTGCTTCCGAAGTAGCGTCTTTTTTTCGCAACCAACATGCCCAATCCACTTCTTTAGGCCCAAAACTATGTTTCTGGGTGGTTTCGCGCGATTCCGTTGCCGGGAGGTACCCGTTGTGAGATCGGGTTTTGGGGTGTATAAAATGCACCACTTTGTGCTTCCGAAGTTGCGTCTTTTTTTTCGCAACGAACATGCCCAATCCACTTCTTTAGGCCCAAAACTATGTTTCTGGGTGGTTTCGCGCGATTCCGTTGCCGGGAGGTACCCGTTGTGAGATCGGGTTTTGGGGTGTATAAAATGCACCACTTTGTGCTTCCGAAGTTGCGACTTGTTTTTTCGCAACGAACTTGCCAAATCCACTGCTTTAGGCCCAATACTAAGTTTCTGGGTGGTTTCGCGTGATTCTGTTGCCGGGAGGTACCCGTTGTGAGATCGGGTTTTGGGGTGCATAAAATGCACCACTTTGTGCTTCCGAAGTTGCGTCTTGTTATTTCGCAACGAACATGCCCAATCCACTTCTTGTCGTCCAAAACTAAGTTTCTGGGTGGTTTCGCGAGATTCCGTTGCCGGGAGGTACCTGTTGTGAGATCGGGTTTTGGCGTGCATAAAATGCACCACATTGTGCTTCCGAAGTTGCGTCTTGTTTTTACGCAACGAACATGCCCAATCCACTTCTTTAGGCCCAATACTAAGTTTCTGGGTGGTTTCGCGCGATTCCGTTGCCGGGAGGTACCCGTTGTGAGATCGGGTTTTGGGGTGCATACAATGCACCACTTTGTGCTTCTGAAGTTGTATCTTGTTTTTTCGCAACGAACATGCCCAATCGACTTCTTTTGGCCCAAAACTAAGTTTCTGGGTGGTTTCGCGCGGTTCCGTTGCCGGGAGGTACCCATTGTGAGATCGGGTTTTGGGGTGCATACAATGCACCACTTTGTGCTTCCGAAGTTGTATCTTGTTTTTTCGCAACGAACATGCCAAATCCACTTCTTTAGGCCCAAAACTAAGATTCTGGGTGGTTTTGCGCCATTCCGTTGTCGGGTGGTACAAGTTGTGAGATCGGGTTTTAGGGTGCATGAAATGCACCACTTTGTGCTTCCGAAGTTGCATCTTGTTTTTTCGCAACCAACATGCCCAATCCACTTCTTTAGGCCGAAAACTAAGTTTCTGGGTGGTTTCACATGATTCCGTTGCCGAGAGGTACCCGTCGTGAGATCAGGTTTTGGGTTGCATAAAATGCACCACTTTGTGCTTCCGAAGTTGCGTCTTTTTTTTCGCAACGAACATGCCCAATCCACTTCTTTAGGCCCAAAACTATGTTTCTGGGTGGTTTCGCGCGATTCCGTTGCCGGGAGGTACCCGTAGTGAGATCGGGTTTTGGGGTGTATAAAATGCACCACTTTGTGCTTCCGAAGTTGCGACTTGTTTTTTCGCAACGAACTTGCCAAATCCACTGCTTTAGGCCCAATACTAAGTTTCTGAGTGGTTTCGCGTGATTCCGTTGCCGGGAGGTACCCGTTGTGAGATCGGGTTTTGGGGTGCATAAAATGCACCACTTTATGCTTCCAAAGTTGTGTCTTGTTTTTTTGCAACCAACATGCCCAATCCACTTCTTTAGGCCCAAAACTAAGTTTCTGGGTGGTTTCGCGTGATTCCGTTGACTGGAGGTACAAGTTGTGAGATCGGGCTTTGGGGTGCATAAAATGCACCACTTTGTGCTTCCGAAGTTGCGTCTTGTTTTTTGGATAGTACTCTATATGAGTATTCATTACTACAGGGTAGTATTCCGTGCCCCTATTCCAATGGGACCGAGAATTCCAATTTTGGATCCTATAGCATGTGTTATAGCCTTTAAACTGCACGGCGAAGGTATTCGGGGCTCTCAGGCCCTGTATATCGCCCTACAGGGATGAGCGCCAGATGAATCTTTCCTATATGGTCCTTCTAGACATGTGGAACATGTTTGGGCAAAAATTCCTCAGTTTCATCGGAGGCTAGTCGGTTGGGCGGGTGCAACAGAGCCACATGCTCATAATAAATCGATGAGAACGTAGGTGCCCATTTCAATGTGGTAAGGACTATTATATTTTCAGAAAAATATGTTAGGGTACTCTATATGAGAATTCATTACTACAGGGTAGTATTCTGTGCCCCTATTCCAATGGGACCGATAACTCCCAATTTTGGATCCTGTAGCATGAGTTATAGCCTTTAAACTGCACGACGAAGGTATTCGGGGCCCTCAGGCCCTGTCTATCGCCCTACAGGGATGAGCGCCAGATGAATCTTTCCTATATGGTCCTTCTAGACATGTGGAACATGTTTGTTCAATAATTCCTCAGTTTCATCGGAGGCTAGTCGGTTGGGCGGGTGCAACAGAACCACCTGCTCATAATAATTCGATGAGAACGTAGGTGCCCATTTCAATGTCGTAAGGACTATTATATTTTCAAAAAATATGTCAGGGTACTCTATATGAGTTTTCATTAATACATGGTAGTATTCTGTGCCCCTATTCCAACGGGACTGAGAACTCCCTATTTTGGATCCTGTAGCATGAGTTATAGCCTTTAAACTGCACGACGAAGGTATTCGGGGCTCTCAGGCCCTGTCTATCGCCCTACAGGGATGAGCGCCAGAAGAATTTTTCCTATGTGGTCCTTCTGGACATGTGGAACATGTTTTGGTAAAAATTCCTTAGTTTCATCGGAGGCTAGTCGGTTGGGCGGGTGCAACAGAGCCACATGCTCATAATAAATCGATGAGAATGTAGGTGCCCATTTCAATGTGGTAAGGACTATTATATTTTCAAAAAAATATGTTAGAGTACTCTATATGAGAATTCATTACTACATAGTAGTATTCTGTGCCCCTATTCCAATGGGACCGATAACTCCCAATTTTGGATCCTGTAGCATGAGTTATAGCCTTTAAACTGCACGACGAAGGTATTCGGGGCTCTCAGGCCCTGTATATCGCCCTACAGGGATGAGCGTCAGATGAATCTTTCCTATATGGTCCTTCTAGACATGTGGAACATGTTTGGGCAAAAATTCCTCAGTTTCATCGGAGGCTAGTCGGTTGGGCGGGTGCAACAGAGCCACATGCTCATAATAAATCGATGAGAACGTAGGTGCCCATTTCAATGTGGTAAGGACTATTATATTTTCAGAAAAATATGTTAGGGTACTCTATATGAGAATTCATTACTACAGGGTAGTATTCTGTGCCCCTATTCCAATGGGACCGATAACTCCCAATTTTGGATCCTGTAGCATGAGTTATAGCCTTTAAACTGCACGACGAATGTATTCGGGGCCCTCAGGCCCTGTCTATCGCCCTACAGGGATGAGCGCCAGATGAATCTTTCCTATATGGTCCTTCTAGACATGTGGAACATGTTTGTTCAATAATTCCTCAGTTTCATCGGAGGCTAGTCGGTTGGGCGGGTGCAACAGAGCCACCTGCTCATAATAATTCGATGAGAACGTAGGTGCCCATTTCAATGTCATATGGACTATTATATTTTCAAAAAATATGTCAGGGTACTCTATATGAGTTTTCATTAATACATGGTAGTATTCTGTGCCCCTATTCCAACGGGACTGAGAACTCCCGATTTTGGATCCTGTAGCATGAGTTATAGCCTTTAAACTGCACGACGAAGGTATTCGGGGCTCTCAGGCCCTGTCTATCGCCCTACAGGGATGAGCGCCAGATGAATTTTTCCTATGTGGTCCTTCTGGACATGTGGAACATGTTTTGGTAAAAATTCCTTAGTTTCATCGGAGGCTAGTCGGTTGGGCGGGTGCAACAGAGCCACATGCTCATAATAAATCGATGAGAATGTAGGTGCCCATTTCAATGTGGTAAGGACTATTATATTTTCAAAAAAATATGTTAGAGTACTCTATATGAGAATTCATTACTACAAGGTAGTATTCTGTGCCCCTATTCCAATGGGACCGATAACTCCCAATTTTGGATCCTGTAGCATGAGTTATAGCCTTTAAACTGCACGACGAAGGTATTCGGGGCTCTCAGGCCCTGTCTATCGCCCTACAGGGATGAGCGCCAGATGAATCTTTCCTATATGGTCCTTCTAGACATGTGGAACATGTTTGTTCAATAATTCCTCAGTTTCATCGGAGGCTAGTCGGTTGGGCGGGTGCAACAGAGCCACCTGCTCATAATAATTCGATGAGAACGTAGGTGCCCATTTCAATGTCGTAAGGACTATTATATTTTCAAAAAATATGTCAGGGTACTCTATATGAGTTTTCATTCCTACATGGTAGTATTCTGTGCCCCTATTCCAACGGGACTGAGAACTCCCGATTTTGGATCCTGTAGCATGAGTTATAGCATTTAAACTGCACGGTGAAGGTATTCGAGGCTCTCAGGCCCTGTCTATCGCCCTACAGGGATGAGCGCCAGATGAATCTTTCCTATATGGTCCTTCTAGACATGTGGAACATGTTTGGGCAAAAATTCCTCAGTTTCATCGGAGGCTAGTCGGTTGGGCGGTTGCAACAGAGCCACCTGCTCATAATAAATCGATGAGAACGTAGGTGCCCATTTCAATGTGGTAAGGACTATTATATTTTCAGAAAAATATGTTAGGGTACTCTATATGAGAATTCATTACTACAGGGTAGTATTCTGTGCCCCTATTCCAATGGGACCGATAACTCCCAATTTTGGATCCTGTAGCATGAGTTATAGCCTTTAAACTGCACGACGAATGTATTCGGGGCCCTCAGGCCCTGTCTATCGCCCTACAGGGATGAGCGCCAGATGAATCTTTCCTATATGGTCCTTCTAGACATGTGGAACATGTTTGTTCAATAATTCCTCAGTTTCATCGGAGGCTAGTCGGTTGGGCGGGTGCAACAGAGCCACCTGCTCATAATAATTCGATGAGAACTTAGGTGCCCATTTCAATGTCGTAAGGACTATTATATTTTCAAAAAATATGTCAGGGTACTCTATATGAGTTTTCATTAATACATGGTAGTATTCTGTGCCCCTATTCCAACGGGACTGAGAACTCCCGATTTTGGATCCTGTAGCATGAGTTATAGCCTTTAAACTGCACGACGAAGGTATTCGGGGCTCTCAGGCCCTGTCTATCGCCCTACAGGGATGAGCGCCAGATGAATTTTTCCTATGTGGTCCTTCTGGACATGTGGAACATGTTTTGGTAAAAATTCCTTAGTTTCATCAGAGGCTAGTCGGTTGGGCGGGTGCAACAGAGCCACATGCTCATAATAAATCGATGAGAATGTAGGTGCCCATTTCAATGTGGTAAGGACTATTATATTTTCAAAAAAATATGTTAGAGTACTCTATATGAGAATTCATTACTACAGGGTAGTATTCTGTGCCCCTATTCCAATGGGACCGATAACTCCCAATTTTGGATCCTGTAGCATGAGTTATAGCCTTTAAACTGCACGACGAAGGTATTCGGGGCTCTCAGGCCCTGTCTATCGCCCTACAGGGATGAGCGCCAGATGAATCTTTCCTATATGGTCCTTCTAGACATGTGGAACATGTTTGTTCAATAATTCCTCAGTTTCATCGGAGGCTAGTCGGTTGGGCGGGTGCAACAGAGCCACCTGCTCATAATAATTCGATGAGAACGTAGGTGCCCATTTCAATGTCGTAAGGACTATTATATTTTCAAAAAATATGTCAGGGTACTCTATATGAGTTTTCATTCCTACATGGTAGTATTCTGTGCCCCTATTCCAACGGGACTGAGAACTCCCGATTTTGGATCCTGTAGCATGAGTTATAGCCTTTAAACTGCACGGTGAAGGTATTCGAGGCTCTCAGGCCCTGTCTATCGCCCTACAGGGATGAGCGCCAGATGAATCTTTCCTATATGGTCCTTCTAGACATGTGGAACATGTTTGGGCAAAAATTCCTCAGTTTCATCGGAGGCTAGTCGGTTGGGCGGTTGCAACAGAGCCACCTGCTCATAATAAATCGATGAGAACGTAGGTGCCCATTTCAATGTGGTAAGGACTATTATATTTTCAAAAAAATTTGTTAGGGTACTCTATATGAGAATTCATTACTACAGGGTAGTATTCTGTGCCCCTATTCCGATGGGACCGATAACTCCCGATTTTGGATCCTGTAGCATGAGTTATAGCCTTTAAACTGCACGATGAAGGTATTCGGGGCTCTCAGGCCCTGTCTATCGCCCTACAGGGATGAGCGCCAGATGAATCTTTCCTATGTGGTCCTTCTGGACATGTGGAACATGTTTTGGTAAAAATTCCTCAATTTTATCGGAGGCTAGTCGGTTGGGCGGGTGCAACAGAGCCACCTGCTCATAATAAATCGATGAGAACGTAGGTGCCCATTTCAATGTGGTAAGGACTATTATATTTTGAAAAAAATATGTCAGGGTACTCAATTTGAGTATTCATTACTACAGGGTAGTATTCCGTGCCCCTATTCCAACGGGACCGAGAATTCCAATTTTGGATCCTATAGCATGTGTTATAGCCTTTAAACTGCACGGCGAAGGTATTCGGGGCTCTCAGGCCCTGTCTATCGCCCTACAGGGATGAGCGCCAGATGAATCTTTCCTATATGGTCCTTCTAGACATGTGGAACATGTTTGGGCAAAAATTCCTCAGTTTCATCGGAGGCTAGTCGGTTGGGCGGGTGCAACAGAGCCACATGCTCATAATAAATCGATGAGAACGTAGGTGCCCATTTCAATGTGGTAAGGACTATTATATTTTCAGAAAAATATGTTAGGGTACTCTATATGAGAATTCATTACTACAGGGTAGTATTCTGTGCCCCTATTCCAATGGGACCGATAACTCCCAATTTTGTGTCCTGTAGCATGAGTTATAGCCTTTAAACTGCACGACGAAGGTATTCGGGGCCCTCAGGCCCTGTCTATCGCCCTACAGGGATGAGCGCCAGATGAATCTTTCCTATATGGTCCTTCTAGACATGCGGAACATGTTTGTTCAATAATTCCTCAGTTTCATCGGAGGCTAGTCGGTTGGGCGGGTGCAACAGAGCCACCTGCTCATAATAAATCGATGAGAATGTAGGTGCCCATTTCAATGTGGTAAGGACTATTATATTTTCAAAAAAATATGTTAGAGTACTCTATATGAGAATTCATTACTACAAGGTAGTATTCTGTGCCCCTATTCCAATGGGACCGATAACTCCCAATTTTGGATCCTGTAGCATGAGTTATAGCCTTTAAACTGCACGACGAAGGTATTCGGGGCTCTCAGGCCCTGTCTATCGCCCTACAGGGATGAGCGCCAGATGAATCTTTCCTATATGGT